>NC_068413.1:11017363-11242363 GCF_023724105.1 Carassius gibelio | reverse complement strand
AAATATTAAACTGAAATCCACCATACAAATATACATGATTTAAATACATATTATTATATAAAATATAAATGTTTCTAAATATAATTTCAATTATAATTAAAATTCACAATGCCAGTCAGTATCTATAGTGTAAAATAAAATGCATAGTTCTATTTATTTCTGTGAATCTTTGTAATTATTTCATACCAGGAAAAAATATGTAAAAATTCATTAAATAATTAGTGAGAGCGTGGAAAATGTATTTTAAGAGATTATCTAATACCTATGCATTTACTATGCAGTCTGTTATGTATAAGTGATGCATTTTATTAATATATAGGACATTAATTATACAATAAAATAAATTCCCTATATAAGTGAGAATTGGAAAAAACTATATTTCATTGTTTGTTATCCTGAAACTGCAAGCAACAGTGTGTATTTCTCACCAAGAGCATTAAAAAAAAAAAAAAAAATGAGGAAAACAAAGACATTCTGCTTGGATTTTTAGATGCAGTAGACACTCCAGTGTTCCAGTTACTCCCTGACAATTATTCTGAATTAATGCAGGTTCTTCCCCAAGTTCAACAAGCAAAGACCTCCTAGTGTACGCTGTGTTATCTAGCAACAAAACTAATTAGCAATCAAAATCTCAAGCTGCTCCAAGAGGTTATCTCCCTAAACAAAAACCGCATATGAAAGAGAACGACGAGTTGTGTGGATGCGAATTGGCTTCTGCTCGATATGTTACAAGCTCTCGCGACCCAGACCCACAATCTTTTGAGGGATACCCTCAAGTTCACAGCAACAAATGCACTCAATCACTGAGGGAAAAGCGTTTTCTCTCAGTAGACCAATTACTGGTTTCTAAAAGCCCGGGGCGTCCAGCAAACTTTGACACTTGGAAATAAAGACCAATCTGAGAGAGAAACATAACGGCTATTAAAATCTTTATAATTCTACAAATCGCAAGTGATTTGTTTTGCCCCGTGGCTTGTTCAGATAGATGCTTACCACTATTGCAGGGGTCATGAGTGTACCACAATGGAGGAGAGCAAGCTTATTTTTACCACTCAGCCTGAAAGGAAAGGCTGGTCTTTTTTCATGTGCCGGGTGCCTGGAACAGTCAAAGATCTCCTGTGTGTCATAATTGCCTGAAGTGAGGGAGCAAAGGCCCATGAATCCTGATAGAGGAGGGTGTCTTTCATCAGGGCAATGGAGTCAGAACTTCTTTTAAAGGATCATTGTCCGTTGAGAATTTTGCACCATGTTTTGTATATAATAAAGCACTTTGAGAGAGATGCATGAGCGAGTAAACTCTCCACTATTTTTTTTTCTCTGGCGCATCTGCCCTTTCATTCTCTTGCACAAATTGATTTCCAAAAACTATCATGGTGTTGTTGTTGTTTGCTGCTGCTTTCATTATTCCTGCAAAGAAGTTAATATTTCCCTTGAATTAATTACATTTTAAAAGTTAAACATTGCACTTTTCCAGATACTATGTGAATTAATTAACCATTTACATAGTGGCGTTAGATTACTTATCTCAACAAAGTGAAAGCCCAAAGTGCCAGAGAGGGTCGTGTAATTATGTATAAAATCACTCCAATAAAACATTAGCGTGTTAACTTTTGGAGTGCTCACACTCAGCTTTCAACTCCACATAATATAATTAGGAATCTACTTTATAAAAGCCCGAAATTAGATGCAGACATTAGCAGTGTATGGGCTTATCCTGTGATGGTTTTAGGTTAAGAATGCCTCTCTAACTCTGGCTGCCTCGCCATTGGAGAGCTGATAGGCCTTCTGATAGGCCCTCTGCAAGTAGATGAGGGTCCTGAATGAGGAGCCTCTCATACTCCTCTCTCTAATCACCACCGTGTCCCCTGTGCCCAGCTGATGGACCACATGGGTCGCAGGAAGGGTGTCCCACTCATAAATCAGAAGGCTGGGGTGACAGCACACAAAATAGGTGAATTGTTCTTGGGATCCCAGGCCGCCGTCCATCCATGTCTCCGGAACACACGCTCCACCCCACCGTGCTATATTTTTCGCAGGGGGGATCATACAGATGCCACCAAACCAGCTTCTCTAACCCCCTCTCCCATCTGCTCCCACCCTATGACTTCGTTCAGCCAAGCACCAGCTATGAACTGCTTCCAGAGTCAGTTACTGGTGTAATTGAAAGTGCTTTGTCATGGCTTTCAGGCCAACACTGATGGATGTGAAGTTGAATGAGCTTTAGGTTTTGTACAGGGGGAAGTCGGGGTGAGATTTATCATCTCTGACTCATGAGGCCACCAGGAGCCATTGAAAGCGCAACCTCCCTCTACCTTGCTGTGATCTGTTAATTATAACTTATTTAACCTGGCCATCTTAAATCACTGTGCTATATCTTGTCTGGCAAAGTTGAAGGGGAATATCAGCTTTTCTTTTTTATTCATTTCATTTTTCTCACTCAATGGAGGAACGAAAAAATACAATTTGATTTTTTTTCTGCTTTTTCTTTGTGTTGCAACTAGGGAGAAATAGTCATGTAATGGAAACTTCATCATCTCCAGATTAAAAATTAGTGTATAAAAACTGTTACTTTATGATAATACAATAAAAACTATTTAAAAATAATACATAGAAGCAATACCAATCAGGTATATTGTACATTCAGCCAGTCACCAGTCATTAGCACAAAATAAACCCTGACAGGATTATTAGGACCCAACACAGAGTAATAACACTCAAGTTAAATAAACACATGGACATCACATATTGATTTGATATTAAATAATTGCATAATTGTTATTGTACATTATACCTTAATGTTTCTGCTAAGAAGAAAATATCTTACTACAATATAAAGTACAAAACAACTAGCTTAAAAAACAAGACGAATACTGTTATATATTAAAAGAGAAGTCCTCTGAGGTCATTTGCACAACAATCATTAATTAAGGAGCAAGATGGCGCTAGTTGCGGTTGTATATGAAACAAGATTGCAAGTTTGGCTTTTGAAATGAGACATGAAAGTTGTGTTGGTTTCAGCTACACAAGTGGACATATATACAGTGTTGAAAAGGTTGATACTAAGTATTACCAAATATCAGATTGTGTAATGACCAATCAGAACAGAGTATTCTATAGAGCCATGTTATCATAAGAATGAATATCAATTAAAAGGAATTGTTCACCCAAAAATTAAAATTCTGTCATTAATTACTCACCCTCATGTCGTTTCAAACCTGTAAGGACTTTGATCATCTTTGAAACACAAGTTAAGATATTTTAATAAAATCCGAGAGCTTTCTGACCATGCATAAACAGCAATAGTCCTACCATTTTCCCAGAAAGGTAATAAAGACATTAAAATAGTCCATGCAATATCATTGGTTCAGATTAGAGATAATCAGATTACTAATTACTTTACTTTCAAGTTACTTTCAAGTTTACTTTTCTTTCAAGTGATCAAACCTAGAAAAAACACTACAAAGAGAAACTAATAGTTCTTTCATTAATTTAATAATGACTGAAAAAATACATAAGTATCCTATTATTTTCATAGCCTACACTCTCAAATTCTACAAAAAACAAAAAACAAACAAAAAAAAAACTATATACAGTATAGTTTACAGTATATAATACAGTAGGCTATATCCAAAGAAAGCTTGAAGTGTCTAATTATTAAATGAATGAAAATAATCCTCATGAAACCAACACGTGGTAGCCTACAGTCTTTCCCGTCTGAGCTCACTTATAATGTGTCTGCGCACATTGCGCGCTAGCAATAATATAATCATCTACGCGAAACCAGGCTTGAGATGCGCGAACAGGTAAATGTCCACATCACCTCCGTGTGCAAAGAAAGATTCAAGTTCATCCCGGCTACTTTTTGTTTTTGAAGAAGACGCGCTGTGACGAATAAGCCTTGTATTATGATGCCGACGTGGCTTAATGCAGCAGATGATCTCATATTAGTGTTAGCCTACTACATAAATTTGTACACAATCACTTGCTGAAATTTTCCCAAACTATAATGCCAGACTAAAATATGTCGAGCGCAAAAATTTTAAATATGATTCACAAGAACAAATTGAAATACGAACTTTCATTGCATCTGTAAATCTGCAAATGTTGTAAAACAATATTCTCCAGACATTCAGGAATTAAGAAGTGTGACGAAAATGTACTGTAAAATCAAAGTCAAACTTCGCATATAGGCTGTATAGCATTGTGGGTGTTATGTCTCATTTCAAAAGCACATTCATTAGTTAAGCAGTTCAAAAGTAGAACTTTCATGACCCACAATGCAAGGCTCAGGAAGTCAGTGTGTTCTCATTGTCTCCTTATTAGAGCACGCCCCCAGCTGCCTCAGCCCTGGCGATGGGCCAAAGCGGGGCCAGCTTTGCTCTGATCTGGGCTTCTTTGTGAGGCGAAGAGTGTAGAAGTTTTGCTGGGGCTGCTGTCCTAGAGCCATGTTGGAATGTTAGAACAGCAGAGGAGGGATGTGACCCTACCGTGTGATGTGTGTGCAGGGGTCATGCCGTGAGGTTAGCCAGATTATAAATAAAGCCGAGCTTGATCTCTTTGCCATGGCAATGAGGAGACCCAGAAAGGTGAATGCCAGCGCTAGAAGCAGAGTTGTAAAAGCCCACCCGCACTTGCTCCAAACCCTTGGCTCAAGGCACCGAGGCAACATATGTGAGATGGATGTTACTCTATACGGTGCTGGGTAGAAAAACCCAGTAGAGACCTGTATCGAAAACGTGTCCTGTAGGCTTCCTAACCCTAAGTGCTCCAAAATCATTTCGAGAGTGATATTTGAGACATAATAAATGTTAAAGGTGCTATATGCAATAAAGGTTTCGTTTTTTCAATAGTTGCGTTTTACAAGGAATGTAATCCAAAGAAAAAAAGGGCCTTGTTTTAGTTTAGTTCTCGGGCTCAGGGGAGTAGTTTTTACATTCTATGAGAAACCCAGTTGGAATGCAAAGTCACAGAAGAGGTTGTCCAAAGCTCATTTGTTTGGCTACAGGCAAATAAGTTGTGGGAGGTGAATGATTTTGGGTCATTGCGTGTTTGTACAGTAGTTCATGGACAGAACCAGATAAAGCGCGGTATCACATTCACCAAGGCCCAACTGATCCAAGGAGACAGAGAAAGATAGAAAAAGACAGCAGGAGAGGCAAACAAAATCAAGTCTTCCTCAACTACCCTCCTGAATATGCCTTGATTAGACCCCTTGTTAACCTCCTGATATAAGAACATTTTATTTTGTAATTTCTTTTATAGTGCAGTTTTTGACAACCCACTAATTATATACTCGATGTGGCGTTGTCCAGCTTTGTGTTGCCTGTCATTTAGCCTGTTCTAGAATGAAGAAATCCCCCAAGTAGAAATGGATAGACTGTTACCTTTGGGAAAATTAGCATGGTAAATGAATATTAACTTGCAGATGGTTGGGTATAGGGCACAGCAGTAGCTCCTAACTAACAATTGATTAACTTGTAAATTCCCATCGCCCAGCTGTTGTTCTGGCTGTTTACCATAAAGAACAGAAAAAGGGGGGGCAGATAGAGGATCCAGATGCTACGGGTACAGAGGCAAAGGCAATCTGTCATTGTTGAGAACTAACACTGATGGATGCTGCTTTGAATGGGTATTGGTTTTAGTTAAACATGACAGAGTGAAGAATGATGTGTCATTGGTCACACTGGTCTGACAACAACTCCGCACTGGGTTTATTTTCCGCCTAAGTCTTCCTGACAATGTACCAGTAGCAAGTTAAGTCAAACAGTTTTATTTTCCTTACTTTTTTGTGTGTGTGTGTGAATTAGTTTAGGTATGGGTAAACAAAATTATGACCAATGTGGTATTATAGTTAAAGGTCATTTGATGCGATTTCAAGCTGTTCGTGAATAGATAAGATCCCTAAAGTTGCAAAGACTAAAGTTTAAAACCTAAAGAGATATTTTTTATAAAAGTTAAGAGTTGTCCACGCCCTTCTAAAACGTGTTGTTTAAACACGCCCCCACATATACGTCACGATATGGGAAGATTAGAATAACTCCGCCCAAATGTTCACGCAAAGAAAGGAGTAACCTTGATTCTTGCTGTAGTATTGTTGCTTTAGTATTGCTACAGTATAAATACTGTTGAATTTAGTTTCGATGTGAAAGTGAAACTTCTTTGTTTGGCCTTCCAAATGAGTTCACAACAAGAAATCAGTGGTTTAAATTGTATTTTTAACACTGTTCCAGAACAGTTCAAACCAAATATTCGTGGACTGAACAGCTGGCATTGTAGGTTCAGGAAACAGACTCATAACCTCTATGTTTTCATATTTTAAGAATTTGCCACTGATGATTCAAATGTGAGTTTATCATTTCTTCGATCACAAATGCAGACATGATTTTATGTTCACTCGGTGCGATACACAACACAACGCATAAAACGACAGTATAAGTCAATATATTCAGTAATTATGTTCCCACTTATTAGTTTTGTCTCGTAGCACCAAGACCCGGCATCACAGTATGTTAAGGAATGTCACATTTCCTTCACAAGCTTGAAGTACTCGGCCAATCAAGACACACTAGATAGCTGGCCAATCAGTGTACACCTCGGTTTTCAGAATGATGATCTTAGTTTAAATCGACACTATTCAGAAAATTGGGCATAGAGGAGCAACAATAATGTGTTGTATATAATGTGTGAAAATAATGTGTTTTTTGAACCTTAAACCAGGGGTTCCCAAACTTTTTAGCCCGCGACCCCATGATAAATGCGCTGCTGCCCCGCGACCCGCCCCCCCCAAAGCCTTTTACTGTCTATGGCCTAGACTGATCACAACGGTGTGATCGTACGTGCGATGCGAAAGAGTTAAATTAATCGAAACAAAAATATATAAAGCCTATATCGAAATCATCTCGCGACCCCTGCGCCGGGGTCCCGCGACCCACCGTGGGGTCGCGACCCCTACTTTGGGAACCACTGCCTTAAACCACATAAACACATTGCATTACACCAAATACACAAAATAATGTTATTTTTAGCAACGTCTTTAATTCCCAGTCTTTAACTCTTTATTATATAAAATATTTTACATTTGCATCTTAAGCACTTAATGTCCTTAAACATTAATGATTCTAGATGAATCTTTTTTTTTCTTTCTTTTTTTTTCAAAACTGAAAAACAAAAAGCAATACTAGATTAAAGATTTTTTTTAAAATGAAATGAATACTTTTATTCAGCTAGGATGCATTAAATTAAACAAAGGTATCAGTAAAGACATTTACAATGTAACATAACATTTCTATAAAAATAAAAAATAAAAAGCTGCTTTTTTAAATGTTCTATTCCTTAAAATATCCTGAAACAATATATATCAAGGTTTCCCACAAAAACATTAAGCATCATTTGCAATTAACGGAATAAAATATATATATAAAATATATTCAAATATAAAGTTATTGTAATTCATAATGCAGTTTCACAATATTAAACTTGACTTATTTAAAAAAAAAAAAAAACATTCTTACCAACTCCATACTTTTGAACAGTAGTGTATATTGTTTTGGTTACAAACTTTTTTAATTAAATAGTTTGGTAGTCAATTTAATTCATACCAAAAACCATATACTTTATCTATGCACAGTGAACAAAAGTCTGGAATACACATTGCGCCCAGAGCCCTAAAAACATTGAGCTTATGTGCTATAGTACACACATGGGAAATACATAATTTGGATGAAACTCTTAGATCAGCGCAGCTCGGGCTTCCAAACAGGTCAGAACGAGTCATGAAGCATTGGATGGTCTGCTGCACCTTGACACCCCGACCTGCAGTTCCTCAGGGTGAAGCCAAGTACATGTGGAACCTTCCATCCAGCTGCACAGGATCAGACGTACAACATGTGAGAGACACCGCTAGGGACCCTGCATGACAACAACCCAATCCATGACCCGACAGGCAGGCCTCCTAAGCCGGCCCCAGGTGACGTCTGGTCAGCCAAACACAAGGGCAGAGTCTGGGGAGTGTCTCCATGGGATTGTATAAACAACACTTCTGCAGAACTCATCTCCCACTGGCTGCCAAATCTCGTTAATGTTTTATCTCCAAACCTTAAGAGTATCAGAAGTCATAACACATATTTTAGAAGGAAAAATAGATGATGGACAGTAAATGTAGTTTCTTGCCTTTCATATTATGGAACATTGAAAACACCCTGGGCACATTGTTAATATATATATTTTGTGAGGTCAACTAACAAGAAATCAATTGTTTTTTTTTACACTTTAAAACCCTTTGAATGAAAACCCATAGCTACAAGCAAACGATTAAGTCCTCGTTTTGTTAATACATGTCAATTAACAATCCAACATGTATTAAATAAATACTACTCAGAAAATGTATAATATTACTGTACATCTAGTCATTTCATGCTAAGGTTTAATAAATAAGACACCGAGCCAATATATTTACCAAATACAAACACATGCATAAATATAGAAGCTACATGGCATAATTTCATTCTAAGTGTATGCAACTCCAGGTGTCCATTGTTTAAACGAGCACTGTCAGGTCACATTGAAGGTTATTGGAAAAAGGTCGAGTAAATGTTAATTCATGTTAATATGGCAATTATATCAGCGTAACTAAAATGCACAATAGATCATTATTCAGATATTGTTTATAAACCACAGATTTTACATTGCAATACATTGACTGAGTGTAAAACAATTTTCCCTTTCTCTGGTGTACTGGGAATTGTAGTTTACAAAACACTGTGGTTTTCCTTGCAAATACATATGTTTTCAACCTAAACAGTGGGGAATTAAAGAAGACTAAATAGTCCAATCTGTAGGCGGATGTGAGATGTGGCCCATTAAGAGCGAAGATCTCTCTGATCGAAGTCCTTGAGGCTGCGCTGATCTCGGACATAACCAGGTGAAAGAGTACAGGAAGAAGGATTTACTGCTTTGGTCGAAAGGTAGATGGGTGAAAAAAAGAAAAGTAGCTGAGAAGCTTTTCAGCCGGTGAGATTCAGATGGGAAGACCCTAGAGGAAACAGGAGAAAGCCATTAATAACCACAGTATCACTGTGATCTATTTGCATGGATGAGCTACAAGCGGATAATGAACTAGCCTTAACATTTCTCCTTTTCTCTGCATAGCGGTCTCTTTGCCTCCTTCCAAGCTTGTAGCGCACCACTGGGAGAGCTCTCGCCTGTACAAAACAGCATGACAAATCAATGCCTTATTCCAAAATCAAGGGAAAAGGTTATTCTCTGTCTCCACGGGATTCAGCGCTCCCCTGTATGTTTTGCCCTCCCATTCTCCATTTAAAACCAAACAAACCTCAGTCTTACCCACACTCCCTAATTAAGAGTAGGGCAGTGGGTTATTTTTTTGTCTTTTTGGTTACGCTTGCAGTGCTAGTGTGGGGAGTGTGAAAACAGATCTGATGGACCGCATGCCCCCGGCTCTACTTCGCCCAAGCTCCAGCAGGTACGGCAGCATGATTGACAGCTCTCAGGTCAGCCACCCATCTTCCAGACTGTTGTAGGGTGGGCGTTAAAGAGATTTGGAATGCCTGGGACCCTGATTGCTTTATAGCTGGGCTGTCAGAGCCATTGTATGGGTTGGTATTATTAGGGTTCGCCATGTCTCCCCGTCTGGGAGGCGTCACGTTCACTGCTCTCAACATAAAGAAGCAACAACCACACCATTTATATCTCTTCTTTCTCTTTGGCTGAAAGAAAGAGAGAGGGAAAGGAGGTTTGAAAGAGAAATAGAGAAAAAAAAGAAGGGAAACAGAATCGTTAGTGTCCCTTGGGAAAGCAACCAAATGCAGTGGAACTCACACCAAATGTTCTTTGTCTTTGACAATAGAGAATTTTCAATCAATACTGCAGCAGCTTGTGCAAAATACACAGATTCAATTAAGCTTATTTTTTATTATATACTTAAGCGGTAAAGATTCAACATATAATTTGTATTTATATAATTAATATTTAGCATCCTGCAATTTTTATTACAATGTTTTGTTTACAGAAGAGATTATGTTGAGTAAGTAATAATTTCTTGTCAGATTTACAAATTATTTTGGAATTTTATTCCAAAAAAAAAAAAAAAAAACATTTGCTGAAGATTCAAATTCTTCCCTTACATTCCCTTACTTTTTAGTTTTAGTTTTTGGTTCTTAAAAAAAGGGAACCAGACAAGTGAAATAATACCTGTAATAAGCAACATGTTATATTATGCATGTTGCATTTAAAAAAATACCAATAATTAAGAAAAGCAAAAAGCATTCCCACATTAAACATTTATGTTAATTTACAACTCAACATATGTTAACAAGTTCTTCCTTTGGCAGATTTTCTTCTAGTCATCTCATTCCCGCAGGTAAAGATAGTGTGCATCAGCCCTAAAAAAAACAAGCAAGAATACATGTTCTTTTTTTTACCCCCATTTCATCCCTCCCCTCTTAATTCCCCAGGCGGAGATGACAGACTGACAGGTTGCTGGAGGTCATTGGAGCAGCGGCCCTTCTCTCCCTGGGACTGGGCCGATAGTCATACAGGTCCCTGGCACTCCTGGCTTCCTCGTGTATTTTCACTGGAACCCTGCCGATGACTCGACGGTGTACCAGCCTCCTTGGAGACATGACAATGGGCGCGGTGCTGCGTCGCCGACTCACACCTTTCTGGTCAACGCCTTTCTGCGTCCCTGTGGAGTAAGCCGGGGCCAGCACCACTCACTCACTCAGCCTATCCACCCCCCTTTCCTGCTAGCACATAGGACATCCCGGCTTCAGTCGGGCCCCGGCGCCCTGGCACGGGCAGCCCTGTGAGATTTGCCAGGATACGGCGCCTGAGATGTCAGTTCAGACCTGCGAGTCTGGGCAGGGCCTGAGAGGGGCGGCGGCGCGTTGGGATGGCCCAGGCTGTGGCTGCAGATCATGCTCCATTATGTTTGGACTCAGGGGGTGTGAAAGCATTACGGTCCCCAACGTCTCTCCTCCTAAAAGATCATCAGTTGGCTGTAGCTGGAGGCGATTGCAGCCCCTAATTTACTTCATTATCCCCATGTCTTTGTTTGGGATTTTTGGGATGTGCTTTTGTGGTATGCAACGTTACCATATATTCCGTAACGTCTGGCGGCTTCTTTTATGGAACACGTGTGAGGAATAGGCGGTAGCGCATCCGATGCTGACACCGGTATTGATTCGAACAAGTCGTGACTCCTCCGCCACACGTCTGTATGTCTTTTCATCTGAGAAATAAGTGTTAGTCTCTTCCTCACTGTACTCCATTGTGTCCTCAGCAGTTGCCATATTGATTTTGTTTTTTCTTTGAGTCCTCCCATTGTCTCTGCCCTTTACCGCTGGGATTAATCTAATTGTTTATCTCTGAATCTTTTTCCTGCCTTCACTCCCTTCTGCCTCATTATGTGCCAAGATTTGACAAGTTGAGTCTCCACACTCTCCAATTGCATTTTACAACATGTCGATCTTCAGAACACTACAGATGGCCTGCCTCTCAGCAGACCCTCCCACATGGAATGTAACAAACATGACAACGCTGCACATTCTAACATGGCAACACGTATACACATTCACATGCATACACAAACACACATCCACACTGGCATATACTGTTGGATGCACTCGAGCACACACACACACGCAAGAGTCCACACAAGCAACACGTTGTGAGATGCAGACGCACACAGACACACTGACCAACCCTTCGTATTAATACGGGATTTAAAAAAAAAATCTGCTTTTCCTTACATCCCTCTGAATTTCTAAGAGAAATTCCAGTGGGTGCACTCGAGGAGATGACAATATGCGCAGCATCTCTGAACACTTGTCAGTCCACGTGGTAAAGTCGACAGCATTTTAAGCACACACTGTTGAAGAAATATATAAATAATGCCAGCCAAAAAGACACAACTGTCAAAGCGCTTCGTCTCTCCAGACTGAGGGGACGTACAGACAGCGATCTTTTTCCACTCGCTTTGTGTTTCATCTTTTTTTCTTTCCCCGTTGTTTTTTTCAACAGCATCCCGAGCGCTCTTGGGCCCTTGGAAGCCCTGTGGTCAGGTTTTATCAGTGAGTTAACTCTACAGAAGTGGGCCAGATCAATACAGGCATTCTCTGAGAGACGGGGTGCAGTCAGAGCCTTGTGCATGTAGATATGTGTGTGCGTACGAGTGCCTTCAGGAGCAGATCGATGGGCTGACAGGGCTCTGCTTTGTTCTCACACAGTGCTCAGATGTTCGACGTGCTTTACATGATTGCTTAAAGGTTTTTGTTTGCCGTCTTGTTTGTTTGCTACATACTTTTTTTCTTATTTTTCATTATGCACTTTGCTAGCACAGCAGAGTTTACAACTAGTTATTGTTTTTATTGTCAGGTTTCCTCTTTATAATAAAAGACTTCAGATATACGGCTCTACAGAACAATGAGGAGTGCTTGTATTCTCGGATAGTAAACCAGTGGAAATCTGAGCACAGTGCTACATGTCAAACAGTATTGGTCATAGTGATACACGATTGACCCTTTGCTAAACCTTGCCTTAAAATGTTATGGACCAATTGAACCTTAGCAACTGTTGCCATTTGCCATTTTCTCAGCTTTTGCTAGTTATTTTCAGATTTTCAATAAATCTTTCAAATTGTGTATTGAATTAGGTAATGGGGTTTAGAAAGTTCACAGTTCCATAGTGAATATGTGGTATGAACAGTTCTCTTCATGTGCATTAATGTGATTACTTTCAAATTAGACTTCTTTTTTCAGTTGACTGTGAGAAGCATTTGGCTCTATTAGCAGTCTCCACAGCTCTGTTAGCAGCCTCTTTTTTTAATCATGTTACTGCGTAAATTAAACATTTCGGCAGATAAAGGTACTCAATTTATGTCACAAATAATTCTTGCTTTTAAGACAAATATGCTATCAGTTTTAGCACTTTAGGAGTACATTTCCCAAAAAAATCTAGTTAATTACCATGTGATGTTCTACAAAGCTAATCTGAGTTAGCAACAGTAACAAAGAGGGGCGGAGCAAAGAAAATGGTCAATGGTATTTTCATGTAATCTGTTACTTTAGAACACACAATTGACTGCAATTTACCGTAATTTTTAACTATAGAATTAAGCAGTTCTGTTTCATCAAATACTTGGAATAGAATTTACTATATACAATATGTAGTAGTTGTAAATCATAAAAGAAAAGTAAATGACCCCCTCATACAAGGTGTCACAATTTTTGCATGATAAATAATAATATCTACCCAAACTACTTTCAAAATAATAAGGAAACTCAACAGGCCTCTTGTACACAGAAACGAGATGTCGTCCAACAAAATTCGACCCACTCCACTTCTAAACAACTGTCATAATAAGTGCTTTGCGAGAGTGGCTGAAGCTTGAGAATAAGTGTCCGCATACTTGCTGTTCACAATTCTTCATCTGAAGAACTATTTTCGTCCCCTGACAGGGTTGGCCTTTGACATCCTTTGTCATCTTTTGAGTCTAAAGATTTTTTTTTGCGCTAAATTCACCCACTTCCACTGTGGCCTGTATGGTCACCTATAGCAAGTTAAGCACTTGCCTCTCTAAATAAGCTGCCTGAAATTACTTCTAATAAGAACATGTGTGCGTTGGCTGGCCCTCCACTGAAAGGCGTTGACCAACGAGGACAAGTAGGTGTCAATAGATCTAGTCTCAGAGCCTGTGGGACTTTGAGAAGCATGAGCTCTTCTTCAGGACTTAATAAGACAGCACAGATGCGCCCTTGTCTTAGTGTGGCCTCTGTGTCTTATTGTACTTTGGCCTCCCAACCACGGAGCCCCCTAACAGGGCAGGGCCAGGACCATGTTGGCTGTGTAAGAGGGTCTCATTAAGAGAGGCAAACGAAAACCGGGGTCAAGGTAGATAAAGGTGCCCTGAGCTAAGGAGCATGCCGCTAAGATGAGCTAGGAGCTTCTCCACAGTTCAGGGCCGCCCCTCCAGACCTCTGGCCCTCCCTGCCTTGACCTCCTATCCCCAGCATTATTTGATGAAGCAGAGCTTGATAATTATTTTGCGTGGATGGAGAAGAGGGCAAGGGTGTGAAAGGAGAATGTCATTTGGAGGGAAAGGATAGCAGGGGATGACAGAGAAGAGAAAGAAATCCAGAAGAGGAGAGGATAGAGAAGAGGGAAAAAAGATCAAAAGCAGGCCTTTCGCTTTTCATGCCTCAGAAGACTCCAAAGAGGATAAGGAACAATCAGGCCTTGGGTCTCCTGTCCTCTCTAGCAATTAGACTCAGCTGATGAAGTGAATAGGATGAATGGCAGGGTTCAAGGCCTTTCTAGGATTCACACAACAGGGTGTGTTTTTCCCCTTCTCCTCCTTTATCTCTTTCTCCCCTCCGAGTGGCACAAATGCAGCTGAAATATTTCCAAATGAAGACAATGTGGTCCAAGGTGCCAAATCTTAATCACGGTGGCTGATGAGACTGAAGAGGAGAAAGAAAAGAGGGGAGGGAGGGAGAGAGGGTGTGAGAGCTGCTCAGGAGAACAAACACATACATTCAATGCAGTGCATCTTTGCACCTTATCAAACCCCCTACCCCACCCCACCCCAAAAAAGAAGGATTTACGACTCAAAATCCCCTTTGTGCATTTGCCGTTGTTCGGGTATACCAATGAAAACAAATAAGAGTGAGGGAAAAATGTATCTCTCGCATCACGACAATCGCCACAGTGCTCTAGACTCAATGCACCTCGCAGATGGCGCTTTGTCTGAAACTGATAGTACCCTGAAAATCTGGACATGAATGTACGGCGACTACAGACTCTAGGCATTCTAGGACACATAATATTGCGTTTACGGCTCAATCCCAGAAATAAATGCCATATTGTAAATCCACATGTGCTCCGTAATGACCGGGATGGTAGAATTCGGCGAAATCCGCAATAACAATAAACACAGCAATCAGTCTCCCTTTAACCTTTACTCCTTTTTTTCTAGATCATTCCTCCTATTCTATTTCATTTAACCCAAACTTAATTTACCATGAGCGTGAGGCTTTTTTTTCCCACCAACCCCTCTGGTGTGTTTTTTCAGCCATTCCTAATACAGTATATGGCAGTAAGTGGCTCCGGAGGCCCGGTCCATGCCGCCACACTGCACTAAAACCTTAAGATGCTTAGTGATATTCTTTAATCTGGCCCACTGATAATGTGTTTAAAGGAGCAATTCAGCTTTCCAGACTTTGAGGGTTCAAAGTCTCTGAGGCATGGGGTCAGAATGCCAATGAGCTAAATAAAGAGTAGCCAGAATGGGCTTTGGGAAGGATTTGAAACTTGGGCTTCTCAATCTCTTTGATCTAAATAGAGTTTCAGGCCACAATGATGCAGAATATCAAATGCTAAGAACTGCGACTCGGCCCGCATTTGCTGTGTTTGGTATGTTGAAGCCATGGAATGCTCAATAGTGTTTACATAATGAGCTTATTTCGGCGGTACATTTGGGTTGGGGGGCATTTTAATAGCATTGAAGAGAAGAGAAGAGAAGAGAAGAGAAGAGAAGAGAAGAGAAGAGAAGAGAAGAGAAGAGAAGAGAAGAGAATATGCTTGCATAATGCACTGGCTCTTAAGTGTGCATCTTAAAAGAGCTCATATACTTCATTATTTATTATTAACTTACATTAAGAAGAAGTATTCTGTCTTTAATGGTGCACTTCTATCCAGGATATAATATATAACAGTGAAGTGCTCCTCGTATTATAAGTAAACAGTCTATTGTTATTAATAATATTATTTTAAAATGCTGGATTAAATTAGTAATTTTATTTGATTTTAATTGAATTATCTGAAATTCACAATCAGAGCAAACTCATTTATTTCCTTTTTTATTTTTATCCAGCCTTTGATTGTCATCGAGCAACTAAGTGAACAAAAAGAATAGTATTAACTCGTAATTGACAGAAAGATCACTCAGTGAAGGACATTAAAAAGTGCTGCACCAACAACATCTGATTACAGAAAAAATACAGTATTTGTTTTTTATAAGAACACAAATTTTGATCACTGTAATTGTTTAAATCAAAAGTCACCTTTTCAACAAAAAATGATTACAATTTTGCACAAAGAACAGTTAAGGTTATGCTTCTGTTAGAATAAACCCAAGCTTGAAAGTGAATGTGATTACACATGTTAATATTAATTTGGCCATTTACATTTTTCAAAAGCACTTAGACATTTTGATTTATTTTATTTTGTTACATAACCTCTCTCTAAGTGTGTAAGTGTATATAATGGACAAAATAAATCAGGCAGAGTAAAGTTATAAAAATTAATTAATTTAGGTTACAAAACTGTTTACTCAGATTGTGTAATATCATTAGGTTGCAAAACTGTGATCAGATTGTGTAATATCATACCCCAATACATCCCAAAATAATCCCATTGTTTTAAATGACAGAGTCATTGATTCCATAATTGTACTTGTAGTTAGTGTGAAGATCATTCCGAATAACATCAATGATATGTGAATGGGAAGTGAGGATGCTCTAGATAATAGCTGTCTATTTTTAATTGTTCACATATTTTTTCTTTTCCTCAGTGACATGGCCATTACTTGGCAGTCAACACTTATCGGCAAAATCGTCCAGGATTAATGGTCTAACTTGGGCTGGTAAAAATTTTTTTGAAGTTGTCCCGATTATCAGTGAAGGAAAAAGAATAATGGTTATTTGTCATTGTGTTAGGCTGAAAGAAAGAGTAATCTAACAAAACACAAAGTTAAGTACACTATTAACCCTTCATCGGGAACACATTTAGTGGGGGAAGAGGATGCCTAGATTGCTTTGTGTACGGCTCTGTTTCTTTTCTATTGTTGCCAGTAGTGTGGCTTGAAAAAAGGACAAACGGTCATCTCAGTCTCCAAAAAATTACCAAGGTTAGCACCCATTCAAAATTAGGACTTATGTAATGAAATCACTAGATAATCTCATCTTGTTTACTTGAAGTATATAGCATATAAAAAGCCTATTTTGGAACCAAGGACATGAAAAAAATATGAACATGTCCAAATGTATCTATTCATTTCATGTTTTAGAAATACATTGCACATTTCCATTATAAATTATGCACTTATTTCACAAATCAGCAGGGTTTACCAATGTAGCCTGTTTGTCAAAATATATACAGCATTCAGTAACTGCAATCAGACATTTCCTTTACGCAAGACGGATTCTGTTTATGCATTTAAATCTAAAAATAAATTTTTATATATAAAAAAAAAAAAAAAATGTTTTAATAAGTTCTCACTGTAAAGGATGCTATCGTACAAAGGAAGTCTGATTTGGAGCTTAGGGTTTACTTAGAACTCAAGTCCTTAGTTGAATTCAGATCCATTATCTGACAATAAGGATATGAATCAGCTATAAGATTTCCCAGTATGATATTTAAAAGAGCTGAAAACTACCGCCTGTAACTATGGTCACCCCAGCGTGGCCAACAGGACAGACAGGTCGTGACTTCCTGAGAGGGGGGCTATCTGGATGGCAGTGTTTCCTCTTCATCCCAGCCGCAGAGAGCAGCCATGTCCCTGCCTCATTAATCTTTAACAATAATTTTTCTTGTCTCCCTCCTTGGAAGTATCTATTAGCTGCTCACTGCTATCTGTTTGTGGGCTATTTTCTTCCCTTTTTCCCCATGAATGTTTGATATATTGGAGAGAGAATGATTGTTCACTGCAATGAGGCCAGCCCATGGCCCCAGTAAGACAAATTGCTCTATAACGCCTAAATGGCAGTCAATGATAACTCATTGTAAGGAGTGTAAGTGACTTCCAATGGAGTGGCTGGAGAAACTGAGAGTAATGGTGGTGCATGGGTGAAAAATAGATGTTTGGTTCTCTGTAATTACTCCATTAGGGGGCTCTCTGTTAATCCACCAAACCACAGCAAGTGTTTTCATAGCAGTTCCCAGTAAGTACAACTGGATGGAGACAAGAGGAGCCATTTGTTTCCTTTATTTTCCTTTTTCTTTATTTAACTAGAGGGCTGAAAAAAAATGCACCATTTGCTTACACCTTTGGGATTGCATACGTATCTGGCTGTCCCCTTTTTAAAATAGCAATATATAACGCAAAAATAAATTTCAGAGTAATAAAATGAATTCCAAGAGCAGTACTGCCTCATCATATACTGAAGACCTACATGTGTCTGGGCAGATTTGACCCTCTCTATACCTCCCCAATGTGAGAGCTGTTCAACTAGAAAGGAAAGCGCTAGCAGGACAAAAGAGGACAATCTGTTCTTTCAGGAACCTAAGTAACTCACCCTTCCCATCCCCAGACACACATAATGATAACAATTTTTAGACCATTTGGTGTCTGCTCCCACTGCCTGTAGCACTCTGGACAAAGACGAAGCAAAAACTGCAGCAATATGGTCTTAAGGGTTTGATTTGACCAAACAATCTGCTTTCTTAAGTAGACTTTCAAAAACACAGCTACAAGCAATGCCCACAGCTTTGCCACTAAGACGAGAGTCGACCCTATGCCCTTCTCAGACTGTACATCCCATCTGCTTGTATGCCCATCTTGAATTCACTCTTATGGGTTTAAACCTGTATCCCTCTCGCTCTAATTTCTGCTAACCTGTGCTCGTCTTTTACATTGCAAAGAAAGAAAAAAAAAACTGCCTACAATATCAAATAATCACTGAGTCACTATCTAAACCTGTGGTTCCAGAGTGGTGGTTGACCCAAAAATAGGCCACAGGTCTAAATGTGAGATTGAAAACAGGGAAAAACAAGCAAATAATCAAATGCAAATAAACTGAATATAGCACAGTTAATAAGCTTACCAACTTTCAAAAGGAAGGAGGAAAACCTTACAATGCCTTTTTGTTTTTGACGGCAAATAAAAATCTACAGTATTTCAATACAAATTCATCTGTCACTTGGTAGAATCCAGACAGACAGATGCCCTCATCCTCAAAGACCATTAATAACCATGCAAGGTGAAAGGAAATGTGATCCAGACTACAGAAAATACAACTATTATGTATTTTGTGTGTGCGTTATTGCATGAAACTACTGAAATTCTTTTTCTTTTTTTTTTCTTTTTTTTAAATAATAGTTTTGGGTCCTTAAACAAAACCATTAGAGTATCACTTATCTAAGCCACAATTAATCTGAACATTATATGAATATTATAGAGACAAGCTTTGGTGAAGGCTAAAACATTCTACTGTACTAAACCAAAAGATGCCAAAAGACTTTATGTGGTGTTCACCAGAAGTCTAAAGCTCCCAATCCTATGGCATTATATATTTCTAATTACAGAATACAGTATATATATATATATATATATATATATATATATATATATATATATATATATATATATATATATATATATATATATATATATATATATAAAATTGCATTCGCTATTTTAATGTATTTAATTATATATTATGTATTTAATTGAAAAGGGGGTAAAGCAAACACTCTATTAAAAGTACATGCCAATGAAAAAAGTCAATGGTGTGAAATGACAGCTTATATTTTAACTCCAAATGTTCACAGTATTCCTACCTGAATTTCATGGGGTGACAGATGCAGTTCTCTATCCGTGGCAGCAGTGAAGTGCCTCGCTCTCCTGTCACCTTTCCCGCGCGCGCGCTCTAACACACATCATTTTCATGGGCTATAGCGCCGCTCAGTGGATATATCTGATTCCTCTTTACTCGGTTATATAGTTTATGAGGACCTTGGAGGACAAACATAAACGTCCTGTCCTTTGGCCGTTTATTTTGTTGTTTAAATGTCTGCATTTGTAATAGTCATTCCGTCTAGCAACTATAATGGCCCTGATAAATGTCATTACGCGTTATGTTTACGCCATACGCGGACCACGCGGTGCTTACTGACGAGATTCAAGTAATATAGTTGAAAAATCAGGTGAGTTCAAACACTTGTAACACCTGTTTCTATCCTGTCCGAAAATTATATCACAACAAAAGTCGTTTTGATGCTACGGAACTTCGGATGTTTACAAACTGTGAGTGTGTGAGTGTCCAGACAGCTTGGCAATTTTTGGGCCTGGCATGTTAGTTAAAATGTTAATAACTTAGCTACTATTTGCAGATGCTAAAAATTGTAAAGAGAAAAAAATGTAAAAGCCTATTATATGGTGTGATATTTTGCTATATAATTTGTGGCTAAAATGGGTATTAACATAATTTCCTTTGTAAGCCATTACATTTATTTGGATTTTATTTAAAGTTATTTTTTCTTATGTTATTACTATTTTATCTATATTGGAGTGTTTTATGATACATGCTACAACAGGTTTGTTAGATGTTTACTGTATTATTCTAGTGTTGTGTTTTGTTGACTATTTTGATTTATTTGTTTTGTTTATGTTTTTTTTTTTTTTTGGGGGGGGGGGGGGGGTGATTGTGCCATCAGTTTTATTATCAGTATAATCGGAATACTTATTTAGAGTTTAAAAATCCGAAGTTGTAAAACAAATGTATGTATGTAAAACATAAAATGTCTCCAAAACGCCATCTTGTAATGCTTGTAAAATGATCATTGTTTTTTTTTTTTTTTTTTACAGTAATATTCTGGCAATCATAGGTGCATGTTTTTACTGTACATTTAAGAAAAAAGCTGTAGTTTTAGAGACATATTTATGCACATATGGCAACTTTCACAAATCTGACACTAATGAGATGGAAAGGCATGCATTTTATTGTTTCTGCTCAATTGTGTAGGATTTATTTTACACGGTTGAGGTAGATAAACGCGATACCTTATGAAGTGCTGCGTTTATATTTTTACTGCTCATTTTGGCAGTAAAATCGTTCGTAAATTGAGGCTACTGGTGTAGGATGCTTAAAACTCTCTTGTGAATTGCCAATTTGGCCACTCAATGCTAAACTACTGACTGAGTATAACATAAAAAATGTTACACACATGTTTTGAAATCCCCTAAAACTTGGATATTTATTTATATACCGTAAATCGGATTGTTTTTAAGAAGGTGCAAGAGGAAAAGTCTTCTGGAGTAGAACAGTGCCTGTTCTGACCTGCATGAAAAGTGAGGTTTACCTTGATTAGCTTTGATTGATTAATTAATAACAGATCATTGAACATGCATGCTGAGATCTAACTGATTACTGGGCCTGTGTTAGGGTGGGGGTTTGCTTGAATGCTTGCTGGGGTTGTAATTGTGTGCAGCTGGGTGGCCGGGTGCTTTAGGAGAAATGGAGAGAAAGCAAGAGAAAAGAGAGAGTGGCCTCCTGCTCTTTGAAGCAGCCTGTCGCAACACGTCCGCCTGACATCACCTCTCTCTGACACCTCACCATACAGGATGAGACCGCACAGATTTAATGGTTTCTTAAAGCCATATGTTGAATAGCATGGTGTGTGTACCTGCTCAGTAAAACAAAAGCCTTGAATGAAATTTTAGCTTTTGATTTGGTAATTTTAGCAAATGTTTGCAAGTATGCACATAGTTTTGGTTATTAATGCTTGATTATTTAGACTTAGGCCAAATATTTTTTTTTGATTGATTGATATTTAAAATTACATTTTAGAATTTGGTGGCGTCTCCTCTTCATAGTTGCCACTAAATAACATTTCAGACATTCTTGGGCATCAGAGTGCCTGTGGTCTGGTTTCTCTGGGCTTGCTTTGTATTAGATCAGTGTCCTTTATCTAACATGGCTCTGAAAAGATTTGCCTTTAAAGGGATAACAGTCTGTTTAAAAAGGCTCAGCAACGTGTTTGAAGCTCTAAGTGCAACAGAGGAGGGCCGGAGATTGGCAGTCTTCAGGATGTGTGAAGGAAGAACAGGCGAATTGCTTTCTTTCCTCGCCCAAAAGGAGAGTATGTGGCCAAGCTTGATTATCCAAGATGAGAGAAAAGGATTGTTAAGTTCTAAAAATCTCACACTGAAGTTGTCTAGCGTAACATAAGATGTAGCACTCCTCCTTTCTAGTTTTCTCACTCTCATTTTGTGCCTGCATGGTTTCGAATTGTCTTGTTTTCACCTTAAAATCATGTTTGTCAATAATAATTGCATTTTGCATATTGAAATTTCAATATTATTACATGCGTACTGTTATTAGTCGTCTGCCAACATTCAACGCTATAACCAAAAATATTCCAGCATCATCAGGCAGCGGTTTGCCAACTGGCTAATGTTGGACATGCAACATCTGGTTTGTTCAGCATTAATTCGTATCAAAGGCAAAATGGAATTCATTTAAGTGTGCGATTGATCCATTTGGCAAGTATGCTGATGATGTTATGATAGATTTGTTTTAAATGCTTTTTGTCACTCAACAGAACCGTTGCCAAATTTGTGCTTCATGATTAGGCCATTGTAAACTCGCTACGCCTAATGAACACCGACTACTCGCAGCATCTAGCACAAGCTAGACTGCTCCGTTTGTGAATCTCTGCATCGCGACAGCCTGGTAATAACGCAGATGTGGCGTTATGTGACATCTCCAAGCATGGATCCAGGATCTTTGCTCCCCGGGTTTCGGGTGCCACTCAAGCCCTCCCTGTGAAAAGCTGTTTTTCATTTGATGCTCCAGCCGTTGGTTATTGTCAGCATATTCGAGAGGTCCTAAGTCCCGAAATGAGTCCTGTATTATTTTAGACTGGCTTGAATATTGCACGGCGGGAGGCTGAAAATGAGACCTTCCATCAAAAGATTGCCTGCAGCGCGTTCTACTCTGTGCAGCATTCGGGAGGTCTCACACAGAGAGAAAACACACTCTTTGACCACACAATTATATATTTATTATCAATTCCTTTGATGATTTTTTCCCCCCTTCTCCACTTCTATTGTTTACCTGATTTTGGTAGCTGAAGTGGGCTAAAATGGAAGAGCTTCTAAGCTGCAGTAAGAATGTGGGCGGCCTTGTGGTTTTGGGCTGTTAAGAGATTAGAGAAAATGCATACAGCTAGTGCAGGCGGAATCAAGTGAACCGCAAAATAAGGTGTTTTCTCACCTCCCTCGACTCAGGTGCACATCTCAGACGAGGTTTAACAATCTCGCAGGGCTGTTTTAGAAGTGAATAAACCGTAGCAGTTGTGTAGCTGCAGACAAACGTGATTGTACTGCTGCCTTTTTTTGTTATTATCACTGAACATTTATCACATTTGATTTATAGACAAGCAAGATAGATATCAGGAAATGCCATTATCCTGATTTGAACTCGGATTACTCACAAGAGCACCACAGCTCAGTATGTTGCAGGCTAACCACTTGGCCACAACTCTGACATCCTGTTTTGAATGTAAAGTTGTGTAGCCTCTTTGTTTCAGCACCGCCTGTGAACTTAAATTCAGATCACATCATTGTTCTGTGATATCGAGCTGCGGAAGACTGCTGTGCACAAACATCACTGTATTATCTGTAATACATCAGAGGTTATTATAAGGTTCTCTGGGTTGAAATTGATGGATGTACAACAAAACAAATGACAGTGTTTGTTAATCCTCCAAAGCTTGTCTCTTTTAGCAATAACAAACAAAGCACTTCAGCAAAGATTGAAGTTTGTATAAATTTGGTTTACCTTTGTTTGTCAAGTCACGAGCCTTGATAAGAATAGAAGAGAAGAAGACATGTTGGGAAAAAAAGCTGCCATATTTCAGAGCTACTCATTTAAATTTCATGAAAATGCCTGTCAGTGCTTTACAATATCTACCGACCTATTGTAAAGGCTGGTTTCCAATTGGCTTCTGTTAAAGACAGGAGATGCCATTTGCATGGAAAAGTCCTGCTTTCAGCAGGGGAAAAGTCAGACAACAAAACCTTGGACTTAATCAAGGCGACTTCAACTGCCTGCTACCTTTGGGATGGATCCATATCTCTTTTCCCTGGAAGAAATGGTGATGATGGCAGGCAGAAGTGTCCTTTGTGTCTAGTGAAGATATCAAGTGTTTGAAGTGTTAACGCGAATACTAAGCCTCTGGGGCGAGCGGGTGAAGGCAGCGTGTCACACTACGGGATGGGACTTGGATCTTTACTTCCTCTCTGCTGACCTATGACCATGGCTGGTTTTCAGGGGTTGCGCTGGTTCCCAGTCCTCCAAGGCAGTGTCTGCATTGATCAGATCACAAATTGCAGAATTAAAAAAAAAAAATGTTACCACATGCTAAAATATATAATGTATGTATATAAGTATATATGTGTCCCTGGACCACAAAACCAATCTTAAGTCGCTGGATATGTTTTTAGCAATAGCCAAAAAACATTTTTCTTTAATGCCAACAATCATTAGGATATTGAGTAAAGATCATGTTCCATTTTGTAAATTTCCCACTGTAAATAAATCATGATGATAAGCAATATGCATTGCTAAGAACTTTATTTGAACTTTAAAGGTAATTTTCTCAGTATTTCGATTTTTTTTGCACCCTCAGATTCCAGATTTTAAAATAGTTGTATCTCGGACAAATATTGTCCTATCATAACAAACCATAGATCAGTGGATATATGTATATGTCTGTCAACATTTGAAGTGGATCAAAACCTTTTATCAAATTTGTCCCAAAACCGAAATGCGGTCTTGTCTTAGGACAAACTTTTTTGAACCACTTCAGTGTTGACAACTGTGTGTGTGTGTGTATATATGTATACACACAAACAAAATGGGGAAAATATTTATTTGATCCCCTGCTGATTTTGTAAGTTTGCCCACTTACAAAGAAATTAAGGGTCTATAATTTTATGGTAGGTTTATTTTAACAGATAGAGGCAGAATATCAAATAAATAAATAAATAAAATCAACAAAACAAAAAACAAAAAAAATGTGCCCATGTGGAACACAGATTAGTCCTGCCACTTTAAGAAGTTACTCCTTATGTTAGCTTAAATTTATAAAAGACACCTGTCCACACAATCTGTATCTTCCATTCCAACCTCTCCTACACACATGGGCAAGACCAAAGAGCTGTCAAAGGATGTCAGCGACAAGATTGTAGCTCTGCACAAGGCTTGAATTAGCTACAAGACCATCAGCAAGAAGCTTGGTGAGAAGGAGACAACTGTTAGTGCGGCTCTGGTGTCTGGAGCTCCGTGAAAGATCTCGTCGATCAATGAAGTCAAGTACTTGTGCTGTGCATCAGGTGTAGAAGCTGGCTTCAAAAAACATGCATGAGTGCTGCCAGCATGACTTTAGAGGTTGCAGAAGTGGAAGGTCAGCTTGTCAGTGCTCTTGACCATATTCCACACACAGCAACAAGTCAGTTTGCATGGCTGTCATCCCAGAAGGAAGCCTCTTTTGAAGCTGGCTCACAAGAAAGCCGGCAAACAGTTTGCTGAAGACAACCTGTCCAAGAGCTAGAATTACTGGAACTATGTCCATGTGTCTAACATCCATCAGCTCCGTAATTTCATTATGGAGAAGTTGAAGAGGATTCCAGCAAGAAAAAAAACCTGTGCAGCTCTGGTGAATTCCAAGCCGAGGAGGATAAGGCAGTGCTAGATAACAAAGGTGCTCAAACAAAATGTTGACACTTTGGACACAGTTTTGACACTAGCACTAGCCAGCTATATTGACAATAATGGTTTTATGTTAAGTTATTTTCAGAGGATAGTAAATCTATACTGCTATACAAACAACACACTCACTACTCTAAAATAAATCCAAGTTTCATTTCTATAGTATTGTCCCTTGAGAAAATATACTAATATGATGATTGCTGAAATGTGAGGGATGTACTCACTTTTGTGAGATACTGTACACACACACACACACACACACACACACTATATAGATAGATAGATAGATATGAAGCATAAAATGTTTTTAAGATATACATTTCCAATATTTTTGGCAGCGCTTTAGGGACCAATTCTCTTTATGAACTAGTTGCTTATTAGCATGCATATTACTAGAATATTGACTGTAATAAAGAACTTATAAAGCAGATTAATGCTTTATTCTGCATGACCATATTTTAGACCCCTTAATCCTATCTCAACAACTACCTTACTGACTTTTAATAAGCAGCAAATTCTGAGTTTAAGTCGTGTGCATGTGTATATTTACTGTATGTGTTTGTGTATTTATTTGTAAATGTATGTGTATATGTTTGTTTAACGTAAAATATGGTCACACTTTATTTTAAGGTCCAATTATCACAATTAACAAACCATTACGACTTTTGTCTCCTTAAACCCCTAATTTGCTGCTTATTAATAGTTAGTAAGGCAGTTATTTAGGTATAAGGATAAGGGATGTAAAATATGGTTATGCAGAATATGTGCTTAATAAGTACTAATAAGAAGCCAATATGTGTAATAACAGGCATGCTAATAAGCAATCTATATACTAGTTAATAGTGAGAATTAGTCCCTATACTATAGTGTTACTGAAAATATTGGAAATGTAGCTTGTATCTTAAAAACGTGTGTTTTTGCTCATATATTTTACGTTTCATATCTTGTTAAACTAAAGATATTTGTTGGACACTCTTATAAGCACCCGTGTTTACATGTTTTTTTTTTTTTTTTTTGTGCCGCTGTTTGTGTAGTGGCCAGGCTGACATGATCCATTGAGGCCACACATAAAACATCTTGCCATCTGCACTCCAAGCGTGGTTTTCGGCTGCATTCCCCCATCCTTGCTTTTTCCTGCCTGTGTGCAGCCTGACCCCTCTCTTTCCTTTTCCAGGCTACAGTGGCCCAATCCAAAGAAGCTTTCAAAGGCACTGTCTGCTCAAATCAAGTCAGGGGCCCTTTTTAGACTCGGCTCAAAGATCATAGCAAGTTGAAGTCAGGGAGGAGGATGACCCTTCCCTTCAGGCTTGATCGGATCTTGGCCCAGTCAAAGCCGGCAGGGTTGTGTCTCTGTGTGGCCATGTCTCTATGGGACTGGGCTGTGTGATAGTAGGAATGAAAGAGGGCACCAGTCTGAGCTGCAGTATTGCTATGTCAGGCCTCGTGTCCCTGCGGTCACCCAGAGCAAACGGGAAAGGCAGAGGACACAGCCAGCGGGACTGCGGGCCCGCGGCCAGACCTACAGACTGTGACATGTCATAGTAGGGCTGTCCTAGTGCTTTTACTTCTGAACTTTGGGATCAAGTCAGGCCTATGTTGAAGGGCAAACAAAGAGGGAAAGGAAACAAAGGACCATGTAGAAATGCTGAGTGTTCAACAAGACTGACATAGTTAAAGATTTAAATGCAGTTAACAGAAACATTGAATTGAAGCACGTCTACGAATGGGTTACGAGAATCGTTCTTATTTACCAGTTCCATTTAAAAAAAAAAAATAAAAAGAAATGTGGGGTTGCAAAAGTCACAAAATGTTTGTACCAGTCAGATGAATTTGTGATTTAAAAAAAAATTCATGAATAACAAAATTATTATATATTTTTTGGTCTGTAAATTACATCCCCTGCCTTTTATTTGTTTTTTTGTTTTTTACAAAATTTGTCATTAAATTAACCAAAATGATAACAATTAAAAGTCAAATAGTTAAATTCTATTTTACCCTCCTGGTCGAGAACCACTGGTGTAATTGCAGTTTTAAATACATTTTTATTTATTTATTTTTTTCAAATGATGTTGTCATTTGACAATGGAATTGTATTTTTCTTTTTCTTTTTTCACGTTATACTTTTCCATTCCTTTCTGTTGCTTAACCATTTACTTTAAGTGACTGGCAATGCAGACTAATTTATAGTTTTTTTTTCTTCAGTATGTGTGTTTCCTAGGAATTAAACCCATGACCTTGACTTTGCTAGTGCGACACTCAAGTTTGAGGACACTCTTTGAGCCTAGAGCCTAGAGCTTTACCCACTATGCCACACAACCGTCTTTATTTCAATAAATATAATGTCGAGTGCTATTAGCATTCAGTCGTACCCCATGTTCAGTCTTATTCACCTGCAGGGACAGGCACACCATGTATAGATGCAGTAAGACAGTGTAGGACATTGTTGGCTCACACGAGTTTCACTGCTGAGCGCAGGCATTAGTGTGCAGTCTCATACTTCATTTGTGCATAGATTAAGCCCATCAAAGCCAGCCGCTATGCCAGGCTTCTCTTCACTGTAAATTTAGCTGCAGGTTGTGATGGTGGGAGCTAACAGTCCTCATGTTGACACATAGGATTACTCCCTCTGTGATTTTGACCCTGTCCCTGCTTGACTGGCGCAAAAGACACAAGCCCATGCGCACAAGCTCCCAAAAACACACACATACACAAACATACTCTCTCTCTCACCCGAGATCAGTGCATTCATTAAAGCTAACATATTGGCTTAAAGACGGCCTCTCTTTACATAAAGGCATGCAGGTTTTGTGTCGGGCCCAGTGTGTGAGGTAAAGGGCTGAATTTTAAATGTGACAGTGCCTCGCCTTCCCATTGACCCTGCTGAAAAAGCTCAGTGATCTCATTCTCCGCTTCACTAGAATGCTGCTGATTCTCTCCGTCCCGATGTAACCCTTGCTTTAAAGAGAGCCTCTGTAGAAGCTGACAATAGCATATCACTGCAGGCTACTTTTCTCTGTATTCCCTTAAAATAAGAGTAGGGGGAAACTGGCTTAATTCGTACGTCTTTGATATGGAGATCCAAAGCTGACCTCCTGTTTAAGCGCTTCAAAGAAAGAAATTAACTGCCAGAAAACATAATCCATCTGAATATGTGCAAACTTTAGACTGGCGGGAGGTATGGTGAGAGCCGCGTCACAGCTTTGTGCTCGGCCGTTCACTTGCGAGGACTTGCGAGTTGGTGTTATTGTTGCTAATTTGTTATTATTCATCGTAATGGCTTTTGTAACCTAAAGCTGATCGTATTATGCTTGTAGTCATCAGATTCTTTTGGGTTTAGAGAGTTTATTGGCATTACCTCGTAGTGAGATCATAATGATATGTCGCTTGTATAAACTATTCGATTTAGATTACATCCAGCACTGTGGTGATCTCCCTGCCCCCGTAGCCCGTGTCCCAGCAGGGGATGGCGGTAAACTGATATAGCTAGCCTCCATTGTGTGTAAACTGACACTGAATTGTCTTCAGGATTGGAGACCTGAGGTCAGGAGAGGGCAAGGAGGTAACTGTCATGCATGAAGGACGCATTATACCATCGACTCACATGGATCAAAGGCTCAGATCAGACTTGAACTGCTATACCGCAGCCGAGTGTGTAAAGTAGCACTTCAGGCTTTGAGGATGTGAACATCCTGGTCCATCCACTTCCATCCTCTCTGCTGTTTTGGGACAAACAGAGTTAATAGGGTGTGTCTGAGACATTTGACAACAGTTCTTCAGGGGAATCAGCCGGTCCGGGAAAGAGGATACCTACAACTACCGCAGTAGCCGTATACATAACAGAGCACACAATGGAGAGTGTTTGACTCGGGCAGGATTTTGACTCATTTCCCGCGCTGAATGAAAAGATGTAGCGTCAGCTCTTGTATTTTCAGTCATGGGAATTCACTTTTATGAAGCGCTTGGGGAAACCTGGTGTGCCTTTATGTGGTATTTCTCTTTCGGTTTTAAACGCAGGGGCACATACATTAAAGTGACACCATTCTCACCAGCATCTAGGGCTGTTACCTTTAGTTCGAAAATCGAAAATTACCTTTAGTTCGAAAATTTCAATGTTAAGTCAATGTAAAGATGCATTTCCGCACATCTGGAGGTCTCGCGGCGCGTAAACGCGAATTTGCCTCATTCGCGCATCTAGTTACAGGAGATTCTGAGTTATGAAAAGGACCATTGCAAGCTGACAGACCTGTCCCTGGGACATAAGTGCGGTCGGAGCACGTCTTCTCAACAGCTGGACATACAGTGAATAAAAAACGCTTTGCTCTGGCCCCCAAAATGTTGATCGACTTGTTTTCCAGTCCAATAAATTAATGGTCCTAGCTTTTTGGTGCATTTCCTAGTGCTGCCTAGTGCTGCCTAGTGCCGGCTAGCCTAAGTGTCGGTTACGTTCAATAAAAAAAACACACATGGCCTGTTCTCAAGTCCATTTTAAGTTTAATTTTTTTTAACAGTTGTTTGAAATGGATTGAATCATTATTTAAAATAAACTTGGAGATTTTTGAATTGCCTAAATCATAAATGCAGCTGGGTTGAAGCCTGCAGTGATGTTTTTCTTTTGTTATGGCAGCCGTCCACTCTGCATATACATTTTTTTCGAGAATGTTGCACTCCTGTTGCTGTTCTACACGAAACTTAATGCCAATAAATAAGAATTATTGCTGACTTGTGCGTTTCCAGCGCTCTCTTTGCATTCGTCTGTTATTTGACGTTGAAAAAGGAAACTTTTTTTTAGACATGGAAAATAGATTTTACGATCGATTCAATTAACACTTATGTCTTAAAAATCGAAAATGATTTTTTCACAAAAGTGACAGCCCTACCAGCATCTGACAATGATTTTAAGAGTTACTAGTAGGGCTGCACAATAAATCGCATGTGATATTTAATGCACATCTTGTCAATAAATCCAGTTCTGTAATCAGCGCTAAATTTCCATCACCTGGACACTTTCACATGGAGCAGAATTAACTACACAGAGCCGTTGTTCACTGAGAAGCTGTGCAAAACATCCGCAAAATATGATCATGGTTTTGCGCAACTTGTCAGTAAACAACGACTCTGAGTTGATAATTCTGCTCCATGTGAAAGCGCGCGGGTGATGGAGATTTACCGCTGATTACATAACGGGCTTTACTGACAAGATGTGCATTAAATGTAGCATGCAATTTATCATGCAGCCCTAGTTACTAGCAGGCATCACAGCAACGTGCCAGTCAGGTGAGCATCACCTGTATTTTAGACAATGGTTATTTGTTGTCAACACATTACTCTTTCAGGAAATGTCTAAAAAAAAAGTCTTCTAAGTCATAGTTTCTGTGGTCACTGTCCATAAATCATTAGAGATTTAACTTGACACGCTAAAGAAACTTTTGTGAGGATGTATGGTTAAGTTAATTTAACTTAAGTTAAGTTTGAACCTACACAAAAATAAGAAATAGTTACACATTTTAAAAGTTTGTATAATGTAGACTGATATTAAAAGTGTAGCTTAACACAAAATTCTTAGTGTGGCCAAAACACAGACATTATCCTGACAGACCCAGACTTAGGTCAGAGGTGAAAAGTCACCCCATTGTCTAGTCATGTTTCATTCCCCATCACTGTAATGACCTTTAGATGGAGACATCAGTAAATGGAGGACTTGTGATACCTCTGCAATGTCACTGGCAATATGGTGAGATGGTTATCAAAAACGGCCTCTTTTGGCCACCCTTGGCCTCTGACACGGCCCCTTGTCATGTGAAGGGACAAATGGTTTCATTTTTGCCCTTTGCAGAATTTAGCTGGAGGACAGGATGATGAGACCTTCAAAAGATGAGGCCAATGTGTCACTCAGAGGCATTTCGAATGTGTGGATTTATTTTAAAACTGTAATTAGTGTAACATCAGCTGTAGATAGAATGAGAAATCATTTGGGGAAAAATATTTAATTAGCAGTGGCTGGTTAGAAAAGATTCCGTAAAGACCATTTTGATTAACCTTTTTCAATACCAAATGCATTCAAATGAAAAAAAAAAATTTTTTATTTTGCTTTTACCTTTTTTTTCTTTACAGTTCTATATCACTAGTATTCGACCGAGCTGATTGTTTTATTTTATTAGCTAACTGTTTACATTTAAGAAATGTAGCATTCACAATCTTTTTAAATGAGGATGATTTATGGTTCATGAAAGGCGTTTACTAATGAAACCACACAGGGAGCGGTTCTTTTGGTCATCTCTCTGGCCCAGTGGTGGCCAATTTAAGTCACCTGATCAAAAGCATGTTTACCCTATTGGTGACCTCAAAGGTCAGGTAATCAATACATATGATTGAGCGGCCCACTGTGATTTGGCCATTTTAAATGACACCCCCTCATTTTTTATCTAGGCAGGTGGCCTGTGTGAAAGACCAGCACAGATCTATCATCAGCAACAAAAAGTCTGCATGTTGTACCACACATTTTGTACATTTGTGATCTTGAGCTAAAGAGAAATTCCAATCTATTAGGACTCACACATTTCCTGTTCATATTTCTACATTGGCACTGTATATGCAGTGTATATATATGTGTATATATATGTATGCATGAATGCAAATGTAAAACATAATACTAAATATATATAGTATACATGTATAATGATGCTGGAGTGTTGCAGTGTTACTTTGCATTATGTTTTACATAAATCCATTGGCCTTCTAAAAGAGGCCCATTCATTCATACGCCTCTGCCACACACACATAACCAGATGCCATTATAATGATTTTTATCTACTTGAGGGATAACAGTGGGTGTTCCAGTCCCATCCCTTTTATGCAGGTATAATTACTCTGACCAAGTCAAAACCTCTGTCTTAACCCACCGATGCCCCTACATTGCAGTGGGCTGCCATTTAGAACATCAAGGAGAATGCTATCATCACTGGGCTAACCTCACAGTCCCCTGCATTGTACAGGAACCCTGCTAACAGCCAGAATCCCCTGAGTCAGTCTACCTCCTGCCCATTGCTGAGCTCTGCTGTTCCGCTGCACCGCTGCTCCACGTACCCATTAACCACTATTACCAGCTCAGGCCATTTCATGGTCAAAGAGCATTTCAGTGCTAGTGTTTCTCGGGTTCCCTGGGGCTATGAAATCACCCAAGTGTCTTTAAAGCATGTGCATGCTAAAGCTACATTCTCAGTTTTTTGCACTCTGACTCTGCATGATCAATAGCGTCACTCTAGTATGAACTGCACACTTTGTGCTCGTGCACACAGAGGGGGAATGTACACAGTGTATATACATTTGCTTCAGTCTAGTCTAGGATCTAGGATGTTATTCACAGCTCTCAAACATGATCTTTCAGAGCAGCATAGTTCAACAGGCGGCATGCAACCGCATGCTGCCCTCAAACCATTTTCCGTGGCCTGTGTGATGTTTGTCATTGTGCCAACCGCAATTGTAGTAACTGCTAACATGCCTCCTTACCCTGGTCAAAAAATGTTAGTTGAAGTTAAGACAACTGTGATACTCCACAAAATGAGAAGATGGATGCATCTTGTGTCAAAGTCTCTGGAAAAGGCGATTTTAACTTTTTTGTTTAGGTCTGCTGAGTACAATTTCTCACTCATTCAAAAAATAAATAAATAAATAAATACAAATGTCTTCACTTATGAGCTGATGAGTTGAATCGTGTGTTTGAGTAGGGAGACATCTAAAATGTGCATTGTTGAGGGTTCTCTAGGATCAGGATTGGGAACCACTGGTATAATTGATTGAGTATACAATTACTGGAATTTTACTATGTATTCAATTGTGTGGGGAAAAAAAAGGATTTTTTTGGAATGCAGGCATATCACTTATTAATTAAAAACCATAAAATATTTCAAAACCATTTTTAAAATAAAGTGAAATTTGGTTTACGTTGAAGTGCTTAACCTTAAAACCTAACTAGATATCAATAAAATCCAATATAGACTAATTTTGAAAAAAATAAAACAAGGAAACAAATTAGAACATTGGTCTAGAGTTGAACTAAAAGGAGTTGATAAATGGATAGAAGGTGGCTACAATTTAATAAGCTGTGATATCTATTTTCATACACCTTTTTTTTTTTTTTTTTTTTTTTTTATTCTGTGCAACAGATTTGTTGAGCTGACTTGAAGTATGGATGTTGTAAATGGTATGGCCTATGGTGTGGAACTCCAAAAATGTTTTTAATGTTTTATAATTATACAGCTCTATTTATTTGAAATGCAATCATGCAATGATTACGGAATAAGGATTTGCAAGTACAATTAGGAATATATATATATATATATATATATATATATATGGCTTGAACATAAATGTTTTTTCATAAAAAAAGACCGTAGAGAGAAAATGCAGCAATATTCCACCTTTCCTGGGCAGGAAATTATATCATGACACTTTTATTTGCCATCTACAGAAAGCATTAGTCATTTGTAACCCATTGGTATTCCAGGCCCCTCTAAATAATGATATAAAGGTGTTAAGTGTGTAATGATGTTATGTGAATACTGAAAGCTGATATTTAGGCTTAGGTGGCTTCATAATTGGTTCCAAATGCAAACATTCAGGCCTCTTTTGGAACCTACCCCCAGTTTTCCCCTAGCAAGATTACCCAATCACAAATCAGAACATCTGGAACACCTCAGAAATAAAGTAATCAAAATCAACGTCAAGCTGCTCTATGAAGTTTATTCCCCAGAGTGAGCAATCTGGCTCAAATCCTATAGCAGTTTTCTATGCTATATGATCATTTATTTCAGCATGCATCTGTCTTCGGTGAATCTAGTGCTTGGCTCAAAAGTTCTACGAATTCAGATTGACGGTGCGCTGTGACAGTTTCCTTGCTGGGTTATCATAACTCTGGATGTCTTTCTTTTTTTCCCTACTGGAGCTGTTCTGCACAGCCAGATATGTTGTAAAAAAGTTGTAATTGATCGCTGTTATCTCTGAGCTCCTCTCTTTTCCCTTCAGGCAAGTTCTCTCGCTTTCCATATTGCTCCTGCCTGAGCTGTCCTCTGGTTTATATGCAACTGTGATATATTCACAGAAGAGAGAAAGGAGGGGAAAATTCTGGCTGATTGAGGCTGGCATGCCGGTGAAATTCTGTAGTGTTTCTGATGGAGAGGGAAAGGGAGGCAGTGGCGGTGGAGGTTGTGGGTGGGGGGTAAACCCACCCACTGTCAAAATGCACACAAACTTAACAGCCCATGGAGCACTGACAGTCACCACAGCTGTACATTTTACGCTATGTGAAGCCCAATAATTAGCACCCAGATTTAAGCGAGGGAAGGAGGGAGAGAGAGAGAAAAAAATCAGTGCCAAATATGCACACATACATGCTTCCATCCATTACAGTGCTCACCACAGGCTGTCGTCCATGGCTGTACCCCATCCACAGCTCCCTCCCTCTGTTAGTCTCTCTCTCTTTCTCTCTGCGAGAGGAAAGAGCCAGGCACTGATTTCATATGATTTGTGTCACTGTTACAGTTGTCAGCTTGAAGCTGTCAGAAAAGAGCCGCGTTCTTCCTGTGCGAATGCAAACATGCCAGTCCTGCCTCATACGAGACACTTGGATGGCAGGCTAGGAATATCTCAGCATGTGCTTTTCTTCCTCTGTAACCAGACAGCTGTTGGGGTCTGGAAATATATTGTTCAAAGACAATAGTTGAATATTTGATGTGTTGAGCTGTGCCTAAACTATAAAGACGGATTGAAAAGGCTTCCTCGGAGCAAAACACATTTCGTAAGAAAGGCACAAGACATGAGCGAAGATTATCCAAAATGCACATTTAAAGGAACAAACGATAACACGTTTTTCTCTGCGTGCTATTATCAGTAAAATTCCCAGCACAGACCCATTGAGAGTTTAGTCGTTAAGCTAAGGCAACGATATTCGAATAAAATGTCAGTCTGGGCTTAGATCCATAGAGTACTGACGTTGAGACTGCGCTTGTGTATTTTGTCCTACAGGCAACTATGGCAGGACGAATCAGTAGGCCTCAGGACAAAACTCGCTGTCACAGGAGATGGAGAGCCTGGCCAAGCACATTGACTGATTGTTAGCATTAGCGACTGTGAGTGTGATTAATATGCTAGCTCCTGCTGTAACTCTTCAGGAAAAAAAGAGTGAGGGAGAGGGAGAGGCAGACCGAGATGCGTGTTGCTTAAAAACTAAACAGAGGTGACTATATATCGCCCTCTATTTTAAAGCCGAGAGTGCCTAGATGGGGCATGCGGGCTGCTGAGGCAGAATGAATGGCTGTGTGATTCCAGGTGCGAGTACATTAATTTTTCAAGCCTAAATAAGACTGACTATGTAAGCAGGCCTTAATGAGCTTGTTGTGTGGGTTGCTGAGAGAGACAGAGACTGAGACTATGTTTCAGAGCTGCTCACACATAATTGCTACACTATGATGATGATTTTTTTTTTTTTTAGTTTTCGAAGCCCCCAGCATCTGCTTGATTGTTACAACTCACAATGCCAGTCCCCTGCTAACACACAATGCTCCTTAAACAGTGAGAGCTGTACTCAGCCACAAGCTGTTGTGCCATCCCGTAGACAATAACTCAGATGCAATAATCCCTGCAGTGATGTATTAAAATAAACTTGTTTTAAAATAAGTTTTTAATTATCTGCGATGCTGTAGCGCAGTTCTTAAAACTGGACAAAAACATGCTGATTACCTATACAAATTAATATATATATATATATATATATATATATATATATATATATATATATATATATATATATATATATATATATATATATATAAAATCTTTTGTTTTGGGTATTTGAGAAACTCTGAGTGATGCAAATGAATGTTGGCCACTAGTCCCATAAGAAATAAACTTGATTTAGCTGTAGTAAATCCTGCAAGCAATTGGATAGTTAACATGAGTTACTTTTGGGGAAGCTGACAACTCCTATAATGTGGTACCTAATAATTTTTTTTTTTTGCTAATAATTTGGTTTATAGATGATTCGATGGATAGATGGGTAGATGGATAGATAGATGGAAAGATAGACAGACAGAGGTGTGGATAGACAGAATTAAATTATTATGTATGCATATTATTATTATTTTATTTATTAATAAAAAAATATTTGTCACACCACGGGACAACTTAAAATAAACTAGTAAAGACAAAAAAATTAAGGGAATATTTCAACCAAAAATCTTGATTTTTATTTTTTTTTAATCATCATTCACTCTCATCAATCACACACACACAGTTTAAATATCAGATAGAATGATTTTGAATGTTTTTTTTGTTGTTGTTATAGGAGTTTCTTATTTATTCGATAAGCTTTATTTATTTGATCCAAAAATACAGGGGAAAAAATAATATTGTGAAATATTATTATGACGTAAAATAATGTTTTTCTATTTTAATGCATGTGTGATGCAAAGCTGAATTTTCAGCGTCATTCTTCAGTGTCTCACAATCCTTCAGAAAACATTCTAATATGCTGATTTATTATCAGTACTTGAACTGTTGTGCTGCTCTAAAAGTTAAAAAGAATAGCATTTATTTCAAATAGAAATGTTTTCTAACAACATACACTACAGTTCAAAAGTTTGGGGTCAGTAATTTTTTTTTTTATATTATATATTTGTATTCAGCAAGAATGTGTTAAATTGTTAAGAAGTGATAGCAAAGATTTATATTTTTAGAAAATATTTATATTTTTAATAAAAGTTGTTGTTGTTGTTGTTGTTTTACTTTTTATTCATCAAAGAATCCTGAACGAAAGTATTGCAGTTCCCAAAAATATATTTGGCAGCACAACTGTTGCCAACATTGATAGTTCTATATAGTACAGACCAAAAGTTTGGACACACCTTCGCATTCAAAGAGTTTTCTTTATTTTATGAAAATTGTAGATTCACGCTGAAGGCATCAAAACTATGAATTAACACATGTGGAATTATATATGGAATTATATACATAACAAAAAAGTGTGAAACAACTGAAAATATGTAATATTCTAGGTTCTTCAAGGTAGCCACCTTTTGCTTTGATTACTGCTTTGCAAACTCTTGGCATTCTCTTGATGAAGAGAGGTAGTCAAGAGGTAGTCACCTGAAACGGTCTTCCAACAGTCTTGAAGGAGTTCCCCGAGAGATGCTTAGCACTTGTTGGCCCTTTTGCCTTCTGTCTGTGGTCCAGCTTACCCCTAAACCATCTCGATTGGGTTCAGGTCCGGTGACTGTGGAGGCCAGGTCATCTGGCGCAGCACCCCATCACTCTCCTTCTTGGTCAAATAGCCCTTGATCCCTTCAGTGTGACTCTACAATTTTCATAGTCATGAAAATAAAGAAAACTTTTTGAATGAGAAGGTGTGTCCAAACTTTTGGTCTGTGTGTATATATATATATATATATATATATTTATGTGTGTGTGTGTGTGTGTGTGTGTGTGTGTCGACTAGTCGCTAATAATGTCATTAATGGACTAATAAGCCTGCACCTGGAGGTGAGACTCAAACCCCTTGTTTACAGCTATGGCATGTGAAACAGCGCTGCCCACGTGGCTGTTGCTCCTATAACAGATAATTTGTATCAGTTCTTTTGTCTGTGGGTCGTTATATTTCTCACAGATTTCTGCTCGTTCTAAATCTGATATAGATAAAGTAGCACAGTAAAGATTACATTTATAAGAATGCATTAGTGAGAGCAATTGCGTGTGTAAACTAATTGGGTAGCACTTTATTTTACAGTCCTGTTACTCATGTACATACCATGTATTTATTATAGTAAATACAATAACAATGTAATAACTAGGTACTAACCCTGAACCTACCCCTAAACCTAACTCTACCCAATGTAGTTACCTTTTATTACCAGAACTTTCTTAGATAAATACACTGTAAGTACACTATAAGTACTATAAGTACATGTTAGTACACGTACTGTAAAATAAAGTGCAACCACTAATTGTACCTAGCAGAGTCTCTCTACTAGTAGTGAAGCTATGGGATTAGTTAAGAAATATATGCAAGAACTTTTCTAAGCTATTTTATTCAGAAATCACAGAACTGTGTTGACAATAAATTTCCATGCTGAATGATTCTGTGCGTGCAATGCCGCGATCTGCGAGTGATGTGCTAGCTACTGTCTTGTTAGCAGCGCATTAGATTAGAATGGCGATTAAGTTATCTGTACAATATGCTGTTTAAAACATGCATTCTCCAGCTCAATTTCGAGCATCCAGTAATATAATCACAGGTATTGTGGAGTGCTTTTAGGGTATGCATTTATTTGTCATTTTAACTGTTTGGAAACAGAGCGTAAATGTGGAAGTCATTCATTCTTATCCTGTTGCGCCCTCTATAGTACCAGCAACTAGTTGATGTCAAGCTTAAATCGTCGTGGCAGAGCATTAAATTTGACTTGTCGGTTAGTTGGTGCATGTCCTAATATATAAACACACCCTGTATGTGTGAATGCATGCACAATACAAAACAAGTAACATTTTATTAATATTTAACTATATTTTGAAAATACGTTTGAACGTTTTGTACACCATCATGACACGGAATGAGAAACTGTGAGTTTTTAAATATGCACAGGGTAGCTTTACCTGCTTTAACCCATTTGGGCACATCACCAGCACTAAGTGACTTCGGCCTTTCACCTTAAAGTCAAAATAATGAAATAGCCCTTTTACATTGAATAAGCCAGATTGATTGCACTTTACAAACACGTGTCATCATTACAGCTTCGAGTACTGATGCACTGTTGAGTCTGTTCACAGCCATGAATGATTCAGCAGAACAAAGGCATCCATGATGACACACATTTCGTTTGAGATTTTTCATCCAGCCAGCTTGTTCTCCCAGCATCTGCGGTGGGTTCATCTGTGTGCCACCGATCCAAGGTTCAACACCTCCCCAGTCAACCCTTCGGAGGAAAGAGGCCTGCCAGAATGAGGAATGATGCTGTGGTGCCGTGATTATTAGGATTAATTGTCTTTTAGTAGTGTGTCAGAGCATGTTGGCCATAGCAGAGGCAGTCACAGATAATGAGGGCCGTTGTGGGGGCTTATTGTTTTCTCTTAAACCACACTTCAACAGAGGCATGTTTTAAAAGCCCTGTCAATGCCGCTGAAATTGCACTCCTTCGACTTTGCAGTCAGTGCCAAAGAAAAACAAGCCTGTGAATATGACTGTGGGCTGTAGAAGCACAGTCATTCTCAAATGTGTAAGCATACATGCATAACTTAAGGGATCACTGGTAGTTTAAGGTGATGCCATAACTATAATTTTGAAATGGCTTTCCTGCCGCCCACCCCCCATCCGAACACCTGGCACAGTCGTGGCAGCCATGAGATAACGTGACCTCTGCAGTTCAATACGTTCTTCTTGACCTCCTACACGTCATCATCCTTGATTATCTTAACAGCCTGATCCCTTATGCGCCAGGCTTTGATCGCCCATGAAGTCGAATCTTGACAGAGATTCATGAGCGACAGAGTGAAATATTTCATCGTCTTTTGTCCAGGATTGCTCAGGAGGGATTATAGGGGTTTTACAGTCACGGCTCTTATGCTCCACATAACAGTGTGCACCTGGACTGTTCAAACAAACATAAATGAGGAATTCGTGTAGATGGACTCATGAGTTACGTTTATGCTGTTTTCAGGCCCTTGTCGTTATTATGTCACATGTGAAATTTAGCATGTTACTTATTCTGTATTATTCTGTAAACTTTTTTATTTGTATTTTTTATTTTACCAACCAGTTGTTCTTTCATCATAGATTCTCATGACAGTACATATCATTGACCCTTTTAACAGCCTGTCCAAGTGAATCCACTGTAGTTTAGCACCTTGTTCTCAAAGTCAAATGGATGTTTTCTGAGGAAAGTTACGAATAGATGCTCCACTGCAAACAAAGCATCCAAACAGCTGTCACTTCCAGGGCTGTTCATTCATCATTATATGCAGGGAATAGCCCCTGAAAACCTCTATTACCTCTCTGTACTCTGCGCAAGTGCAGGACTGATAACAGATGAGGCCGGGCCTCGTGTAAAATTAAATTGCTTTTTTTTTTTTATACTGGTTGCAATTAATGGTGGTAAAAGGCAGTGCAATCCCACTGCTTTTTAGGTATGTCTCCTATCATCCCCTCCAGGGATGGCCCTATCAAATGAAGGCTCCTGCGTCCAGACTAGTAATTTGGATCTGTTCTTGTTCCCAGAGACCTTTTCGGTAACTTTGGAAGAAAAACTTTAAACAAGATGAGGAAATGTCCGTCATTTTGTTGCTTTTAATTTTGCACCTGATTAAGCAGGTCTGCTTGACACTTGTCAAAACACAACTTTAGGGGGTAAGTGTACAAAGCACTTAGTGGGGTATATGTGATTAGGGCCTAAAATCAAGGTTTTTTAAAATAATTAGCTGTAGGACATTTAAAGTCTCCGATATGATTTCTCTGCAGCTGATGTTGTTCATGTTAATTTGATTTCGAGTGATCGCTCTCTGTGTCTGGCTGTTCAATTAAACTAGTCTTCTAGAATCTAGATTGACGGCTCTTTAACATGACGGCGCTACATTACAGCAATTTACTCAGTGTTGTTTTTTCCCCCTTAGACATTATACTGTATTACTGAATTATTTGCTTCGTTCTGAGTGCTTTACTTGAGATCTTTTCATTTGAACTGAATAGAGTTTTTAGCGTAAATGTAATTTGTATGCAGTTGGACTGTACGATTCAAGGCTAAAGTAAATATCCTTATGGCTATTTCTGTCCATATTATGCTATTTAAGCAGTTCGCAGTTATTCTGCTTTTGGAATCCACTCCAAAATGTAGTGTTCCCTCAGGTCAGTTGATCTAACACTGACACTTAATGAAGGCAGCGAACATGAACAAATCAGAGACTGTTTTTCTCTCTCAGGCTTTAAAAGGGATGTCAAGGATGCAGGCTTCCCCCGTCCAACTCTACCCTGCAGTGGAACTACATGCTCCCTATTCTAAAGAGCAGTTCAAATGCCAAACTGTGCTTTTCTGAGACATATTGCCCACACCATGTGGTAACATCACTGTTTGTGTGTATGCATGTTTGCGCTTATACGGTGGGCTGGTGTCAGCACAACAGATAGTCACGAACCTAGAGGATTCGGTTTACCATTTCAAAGACGCCTGTTTTTTTTCTAAAGTTTACACACACACACTCACAAGCGCACTCCCACATGCTGCTTCCTCGGTTTATCGACGTGCAACGTGGGCTGCCGAGGCTGGCGCGAACAGATGGGAGGAACAAACCAGCGCAAAATAAAGTTAAACTAGAACAAAATGACTGCACGAGCACTGCGGCCGCCCTTTGTTTGCCAGGAAGGTGATCCTCAGCATCTGGGGTTGATGGAACGCATGATTAAAATTACCAGAGGGAATGATTAATATCTTCTTAAAGCGCAAACTTCCAGCTTATCAATCATCTCATTACACCGCAAAAGTTAATTGTCTGCGGGGAGGGTGGGGGTCCCTGAACCATGAAAAAGTGTCCCGCCCCTCGACATGTTTACTTACAACAGGACAGAACTGGGAACTCAACTTGTTTATCTGTGAGAGAGTCCACATCAGGCTCAGGGGTACGGCACATTTAATCACTCTGTGTGTTTTTATGTCACTCAAATGTTGAGGTAACATAATGGTCTGCATGTAAAAGCATCTTCTTGTGTTCTGTAATTTACTCTACTGCAATATTAGCTGGTCATACAGAACGTTTTTGTGAACGTTGCTTTTAAAAAAAAAAATTATGTAAATGCACTAGTCAAACTTTTGACTCCTGCGCTTTTTTTTTTTTTTCATCATGCGTGTCTTTCTAAAAATGTGGCACTCGAGTTAAAAGTTGTTAAACTTAATAAAAAGCAAAGCCTTTCTAGAGATTGCTTTTTTGCAGTCCACTGTGCTGTTTTTCATGTTCTCTGATATAATCATGCACTAAAAACTATTTTTCCCCCTTGCTTCCCTTCCCTGACACACCTTTCTAAAAACATGTAATTTAAGTTAAAAGATATTCTACTTTTAAAAAACAATATGTTTGTAACATTTCACTACTCAGGTTTTAATCACTTATTGAAAAATGCACTAGACAGACAAATGTTTTTTTTTTTTTTTTTTTTTCACTGCGCTGCGTTTCTGTGTAACCATATTCTAGACGGATGGGTTATACTGTTGTTTTCAGTGTTTATATATATATATATATATATATATATATATATATCTGCACATGACACACCTTTCCAAAAATGTGGTTTCAAGTTAAAAGTTAAACTTAAAAAAAAAAAGGAGGTAAGACCTTGCCTTTTTGAATTCACTTTTCTGCTTTTTCATTTTCGTCTATTAAAAATGTGTTAGAGGAACGTGTTTTACTGTTGCATTCGCATCTTGCGTCTTTAGCTGAATCTGGCACGACACTTCATTCAAAATGGAAAAGTTAAAAGTTCAGCTTAAAAAAAAAAAAAATCTGCTAGACCTTGCATATCTTTTCATTCCACTGCCTTCATTTTCACATTTTTGTCTGAATGACCCCTGCAGCTGCAGTGGCATAGAAGTTTCAAAGTGTTTATAAATGCTCTTGAATTAAAGGGATAGTTCACCCATATTTTCTCCCGCATGTTCATTCAAACCCGTTTGAATACATACAATGAATGTCATTGAGGTTGTTTTGCTCTGCATTGACTTTCAATGTGTGGACAGCAACAACTGAAACATTGTTCAAAGCATCTTCTTCAGTTCTCAACTTAAGAAAGTCAGTCATACAGGTTTGGAAGCGACTGTGTGTGAGTAAATGATGACAGAATTGGTGTTTGTGGCCGAAATATTCCTTTATATCTGCAGCTCTATAGGTGTATAATGAATGGAGATTGGCGGCGGATGAGACGGTTCTGGTGCCTCTGCCGGGGCTACGAAGGGGTCTCTCCTCACTCCGCGGCCTGGGGTGCCCTTGCCTCGCCTCCCTCCCCCTGGCTGCCGGTGTGTCCTCCTCTTTGCCCTCTCTGCTCCGCTGCGCTCGCTCCCGTCTCTCTCCCCCACTTCTCCCTGCGTGCCTGCGCTGCTTGAGCCAGCTGCTCCCACTTCATCTTCTGCAGCGTCACTAGCTAGGGTATTAATCATGTTTTTCGAGGGGGACACTCTGCTATTTATCTCTCTGACACTTCCAGCATTCGGAGCCCCGTTGCTGGGCACAGCCCATTGAGTAGTAAGATTACACATTACCGCGCTCCATTGCCTCTCCCTGCCCTCTCCATTGACTGGCTGTTCAACAGTGGCATTGCGCTCGCACCATTGGACATAATTTATGCCTTACATGTATGAAAAAGCCCATACCGGTCCTTTTTCTCTCTGCTCTCCCATCCTAACGTTTTAAGTTCCGCTTAAACGTAGCATGTGGGCCTGTAATTGTTGCTATCCGTCTGTGCCTGAACTACTGTACATCAGCGGGCACGCAGGCTATATCACCATTACTGTATGTTTACTCACAGTGATGGCACAGAGCAGGCAGCGAGAGATATGAGGCATCGAGCACGTTAGACGGTACTCACTTAGCGGCAGACTGCCAACACACGGTTGGCCTTTATACAAGCTGTTAGGTAGGTTCTGTCAGTTCAAGTCTGTCAAGTGTGCTTTCATACACCTAGAAGAACTAGGATCCTGCAGTACAGGACTTTGTGAGGTACTGTACTGCAGGCGATGTGACGTTCAGAAGGCCCCTTTGATTATCGCCATTACACTTTGTTACACTGCATTTGCTTGTGCATCCATGTATTTATAGCGTAGACCTCTTTTGGAGGGTTTTGGGAGGGGAAGAGCGTGTGAATATAATTTCATCCCTCGTTCTCACCGTAATGAATCTATACTTAGAGAATGCATGTCCTTCTGGTTGCAATTGTGTATTAATGATTTCAGCGTGTGGGAATTGAAGCATCTGTTAACTCCAATTACCTTGTGGTGACCTGCTTTCGTAGTCTGGATCCGTGCTGAACCGAACTGCTGCGAGAGTAAATAATTCATGTGTTTGAGATCTTTTAAGCACAATTTGCTGTTTGTGGTCTGTGAGGAGAAATAATTTAGAGAAAATGAAATATAATTAGCATTGAAGAAATATATGCACAGGTTGTGAAAGCATTCAATGTTGAGTGTTTCTCATGTTCTATCAATAGAGTCATGGGTTCGATTCCCAGGGCCTGGATGACAGGGTTTAGTTTTCTAGTTAGACACTATAAAATGTATTCTTGGATTTTTATTTTGTATTAATTTATTTGAATGTAACTTTTAATTCTACTTCCATGTATTCAAATTCAATTCAATTGGAGTTCTCAATTTATTTGAATTGTGTACTCTAATGAGCTGTAACTCTAATGCAGCTGATAAAATATGTACTTTGAACGCTAAGTCGCCTGAAATAAAAGCATCTGCCAAATGCATCTGCCAAAATTGTTTAAAAGTTTGGCGTTTATGAAAGAAGCCTCTTATGCTCCCCAAGGCTCAAAAATATAGGTAAAATAATGAAGATGAAAAAATTGAATAAAAGATGAAAAATTGAATACAAATTTTGAAATATTATTACAAACTAAAACAATAGTTTTATACCTTAATATATTTTTATCACAGACATAAATTAAATATGCACACTTCTGCTTATTTATATTAATCTTATTTTTTTTTAACTATTGTGGAAATAAAGCTATTTTGCAGGATACTTTGATGAATAGAACTTAAAAAAAAATTTACTATAAAAGTTTTTACTGTCACTTTTGATCAATTTAATTTAACTTTGCTAAATAAAGGTTTTAATTTCTTTAAAAACATTACTAATCAAAAATTAAGTTTTGATATATTTACGTAGGGCTGGGCTATAACTCGGTAACAATAATTATCAAAATTCCTTGATAAATCTATATGAAGAGTTTGATAAATGTTCGATATAAAGTTTTTGCACCAAAAGTGGAACGAAACAGCGCGACTCATTTGAAGTGAGTCACACGGACTGTTTATTTGCTTGGATCAAAGTTCAAACTGCCGCGCGGCGTGAGCTCACTAGAAAATAATAATTTACTTGGTCAAGCGAGCACTAAACAGTGCTGTGAGATCAAGTGCTTAAATTCAGTAATGAAAACAAATGACGCAGTGATTTAAACTAGTTTAAAGCCAAACAAGAGAAACACTGTGGATATAGGATAGGATATAGGATATAGGCTATTTTGCAGGATGCTTTGATGAATCTAACGTCAAAAAAACATAATGTTTTGTAACAATTTAAAAGTTTTTACAGTCATTTTTGATCAAATGAATTTAACTTTGCTAAATAAAGCTATTCATTTCTTTTAAAAAGTGTTTTGAACAGTAGTGCAAATGTGAAGTAGCTAACATCAACCTGTAACACTGTGAAATAACCAAGGTTAAAAAAAATAAAATAAATAAATAATAATTTTCAGTGGGGTCCTGGAAGTTGCACAGTTAGGACTGGTATGGTTGGCAGATGGCTGTGTTGGGCCAATGAGAGAAGCACATGGAATCATTTCAGGGTTGAACGAAAGAGTCTGTTCCTCATGTGGCTGGAAGAAAGAGGTGAACTTCTGAAAATCTGGTTTCACATTTCAAGTCAGAATAGTTTTTTATAAGCAAAAATGCATATTGTGTTTGGACTGCTCTGTCTTGCTCTCTCTGTCTTGACTCACACATGTAGGAGATTTACTTGTTATACTCTGCCTAGTATTTGGATGGAAAACGCGGATGCTTCCTTACCTATACCAGTTCCCCCTGGAGTCGACTCTGTGTTTCTGTTTTGTAGTCAGAAAATAGTTGAAAGATTATAGATGCACGTTCCTCACACTAATACCACCTGACATTCTGGAGGAACCCAAATCATTTCATGGTAATTTGACCTTCACTTATCTTGTAAATCTTTGTGAAAGGAGTGAGGGGGTGATAGGTGGTCATTAACAAGAGAGAAAACAGCCCGGGGCAGCTCAAGGGTTTAAGAGACCAGACTTTTTAACTCGACCCCCCTCTTTCTTTTCCTTTTCCTCTGCATCTACTCCCTCATGGCAGAGAAGTTGGAGCACAAAGTTACGGGAGATGTAAAAGAAGAGTAAAGCTTAGGAAAAGAACATTCTAGCCATCATATCAGCATGTGAGCATGCTGTATCACTTTCCAATCATAACTGTTTTCTTTGGCCTGGGGACTCCAATGGGCCTCCAGAGAAGTGATTACAGTCAAATAGAAAATCCAACCCATAAACTTTCTCTTTTTTTCCTTCCTCCCTCTCTTTCTTTTCCTCCCCCTTTTCTCCCTCTCTTGCCTTTCTCAGGGGACTCGTTGAAGGCACATATGGTTCAAATTCCTAGTGTGAAATAGGCCTAAACACCAATTATTTTATGGTACAAACACAGGGGAAAGATTTTCAAGCTTGTAACTTCTTACCATAGATTAGCCTTGCTTAAGTTTTCTTGTGCGTAAAAAGGGAAATAAAAAATATATTTTATTGCAGACTTTTATGTCTGAGTTATTTCAGTTCCCCTTTATTCCAGCCCTGTGCTTTTATAGTGCTGTGTCATTGCAGGCCCTCCCTAGCCATGGCTCTTCTAGCTTTGCAAGGCTAATCTAAAACAAGAAATAACCACATCAGTATGGACGGGGGTCACATGACTACTTTCATAGCCTGTAATTGGTTGATTTCTGAGGCCTGTGAAAGTTGAGCGGGGAGGTTTAAATAAGAGCATAATGCTAACTGTATGTTGCACTTTTTTTCATAGGTTGACTGGTCCTGCGACTAATAGTCAGGTGCGACTTATTTATCAAAATTAATTTGACATGAACCAAGAGAAAACATTACAGTCTACAGCCGCAAGAGGGCTATAGATGGTAATGTTTTCTCTTGGTACTAAATAAATGCGACTTATAGTCCAGTGCGACTTATATGATGCGACTTAAAGTCCGAAAAATACGGTATGACTGACTAAAGCATGTGTGAGGTCATACTGATCATGCACTGATCTTTTATGCTTTTCAATAACTTTTACCCCTGTATCACAGTTTAAATTGTGTTTGGATGAAGTTTTGTTAGATTTAAAATGGTAGATTTAAGGGTATAGTTCCCAAAATGAAAATTCTGTCAAGATTTACTCACCAAACCCATATGATTGACTTGCTTTTGTTGACCACAAAAGGATATATTATAAATATAAAATATCTATGATTTCTGCAAAGTAGCAGCCATAACTGACTCTGGATCACAAAACCAGTCGTGGGGTAAATTTTTCCAATAGGATTTATACATTTACTGAATTAATAAGCTTTCTATTAATATATGGTTTGTTAGGATAGGACAATATTTGGCCCGGATACAACTATTTGAATATCTGGAATCTGAGGGTGTGAAAAAAATCTTATTATTGAGAAAATTGCATTTAAAGTTGTTCATATAAAGTTCTTGGCAACTCTTTTTGCTTATTTTTTACATTTATGTATTTAGCAGACGCTTTTATCCAAAGCGACTTACAGTGCATTACATAATTATTATTTTTTTTTACCAGTATTGTGTTTCCTGGGAAAAGAACCCATGACCTTTTGTACTGCTAATGCAATGCTCCATCACTGAACATTACTTTTTTTTTTTTTTTTTTTTTTTGATGAAAGTTTGCATTAAAGAAAAGTAGATTTTTGTTTGTATATGCTGTCAGTTATATCTCTTAGGGGGGAAAAAAATCGGAATTGGCAGATCACACTAACAAATAAATCGGAATCGGCCAAGAAAATTGTAATCTATGCATCTCTGATTCTTCTAAATTCTAAAAGTTCTAAAGCATAAAAAAGTTTAGGATTAAATAATTCAGTATTAAGCATTCCAGTATTATGCAAACATTAAGGAAAAGTGTTAAAGAGAAAACATTGTTTTTTTGTTTGTTTAATATTTCTTGTTTCAGCTTTTAAGCAAGATATTAAGATAAATAGTAGGTGGAATGACAATGTTTTTGTTACTGATAATAATAAGAAATGTAATCCACATATTGGAATTGAAAATTAAGCTTTACCTGAAATAAAGTACATTTGTAAAAGAAAATAAGATATTTTGTTTTGTAAATGCACATTTTGATATTTTATCTTTTTTCTTTTTTTTTTTACTGTATTTTGGTCAAATAAATGCAGTCTGGCTTCTACAATGTGAAGAATGTGATATATCTGAAATAATTATCTTCAATAGAAAGGTATTTAGCTGTCTGCATAGTTCAGTTGGTTTCATTAAACTGACACATTTAATCTTCCAATTTTAATCTTCAGAATGTGTCAAAACGTCTTGTCAAGTACAAATACAGTGGTGTTCTTGTGCACTTGCTACGGTTGCCTCGTGGTTATATATTTATATTATCTGTGAACATGGGCGTTTGGGGAAGATAGGCAGCACTGAAGCTGTGGTCATTCTCGGCTGATGTCTGCAGAGATGCCTCTCACATGAAAGCCCCTGACCTGCTCTCAAAAAGCTAAGAAATAGAGCCCAGAACAGCACTCTGATAACAAGGATCTGGCTTCAAACATTGACAAATGATAACATCAAATGCCCCTCTGTGTATGTGTTGAGTGTGTTTGTGCATGTCCTTGGACATGCCCTATCTGTAGGCCCTCCGCATTTTACCCTTTAATGATACTGTACATGGCCATGGCCACAATATCAGGACTTAGATGCACCTCTCTTTTGATGAACTGAAATTTTCAGCAGAAGAAAGGAGGCAACATTTTCTAGAGGAATTCTCTGAAGGCAGGAAGATGAAAAGGGCAGCAATGACTGTGTGCAGAGAACGGTCTCATAGTTACCCGAGCACGGATAGAAAGCTCCATTCTTCTGCTGCAATTTAGGACATCAGCGCCCCACAGGATCACAGTTGTTTTGAGTACTTTGAAAGAGACCATTGTTTGTTTAAGACACCTGTACCCGTTTTATGCACTTTGAAGCCCTTTCTTTTGGACATAAAGAATTTGGTGAGTGGTGTTTATATCATGGTGCAGCATCAACAGTACAAATCATTAAAGGAGTTTGCCCAAAAATGAAAATTCTGATGTTATTTACTAACCTTCATGGCCAAACCCTGCTTCAATCATTAAAATGATCCATAGAATTTTTGCTGTATGTTCCTTAGTCTTCTGAAGCCAACATCTGACACAGACCAAAATGTTTTCCTCCTCATTTAAAAACCCTCATGCCATCCCGGTTGTATGAACAGTTGTTCTTTTTTTGAGGAACACAAACAGAGAATTTGTCGAATTAGAATTATTTATTAAAAAGAACCCATCTCTGTGAGTCCATAAAATGAAAGTGGATAGTTACCTAGAAGTTGAGTCTTCAGAAACCGTGCAAGCAAACAAACCTGAAGGTGCAATATATGATCCCAGTTGATGAATCAATGAAGTAAAATATCAATTTTCATTTCTGGATGGAAAAGCCAAATCAGTCCGATTCGTAAATCAAGTAGCACACAAGTTGTATGGACCACGTTTTATTTTTAATTTTCTTTCATTTTGTAGCATACTGTATCAGCCCCAGCCCTTATTCACCTTCATCATAGTGCATTAAGTGTCCAGCACGTTAATTCATGTTTTGTTTAGTATATTGGTTTGGAATGACGGGTGTAAATTATGTTAAATGTTTGAGTGAACTATTTCTTTAAAGAACTATGCTATTTCTTTTTCAGGATGGTTTGTTTTGCCACAGACTATTATTCCACCACAGGCATATTCAACATGAAATTCTTTACATAGCTTAAACAGCAGTTATATGTAAATAGATAGGGAGATAATTTTCCTTCCCTATTGTGTTTTCACCTTTTTTCCCCTATTCTTTGTGATTATTATGCCTGAAAGTGTGCTTGTGTGCCAAAACACTAGGATCTCAAAGCAAAATCAGGGCAGCAATAATGCTTTAGCATGATGAGTCACCCCAATCTCACAAAGCTTCCTGGAGGATGAAGGGTTCCTCTGATACCAAATCTTCTGTTGATTCTGATCCTGGTGTGTAATGCATGACCCCTCTTTTCCCACCTCGCTGACACTCTCTTTTCTACTGCATCCGAGCCTCAGCTTGCAGGAAACGCGATTCCAAGCTTTTGCTAAATGATTTACTGTGTTAGTCTTTGAATTGAAGGAGCTAAAATGTAGATACCTGCATGAATACTTTTTCAATATCTCTTGAAATATATGAATGTGTGAACAAGTTGATACCTTGCCAGGAAACTGATGAAAATGTTAATGCTTGTGGATTTACAGTATGTGCTGTCCCCTTAGTTTGTCTGCCATTGAATGTAAGGTGGAGGTCATGTGCTGTGATATTTAACATACATTATGGAGTTTGCACAAAGGCTCCATAATCCAATTACTTTTCACCATTAATTAACAACACCGAACATCTGCATGCTTGATCAGTGTAATTGTTTAACAGGTTGTGTATAACACATTGCTCATTAAAATATCCGAACTGAAATTGCCTTTGACCATTTCCGATTTACAAAATGCTATAAAATGTTGTGTATTTATTATTTATGTGCCCAAATAAATAAATGTGACTTTTTTTTCTCTCATTATTATCAGTGTTGAAAACAGTTGTGCTGCTTAATATTTTTCGAAAACAGATTTTTGGATGAATAGAAATTTCTAAAGAACTGGATTTATTTGACATACATTATTTCACTGAAATCTAATGTTACAGTATAAATCTATTGTTACAGTATAAATGTTTTAACTGTCATTTTTGATCAACATGCATGCATCCTTGCTAAATAAAAGTATTGATTTATGTAAAAAAAAAAAAAAAAAATCTTAGCCCAAACATCTGAAAGGTAGGCTAATGTATATTTATTGTGATTGAGAGTTTGTCCTCAATGAAATGTCCTCAAATGGACATTTCAGCCTTTCCACAAACTATACTTTACTACTTCAAATTTGAACAGAACTCAAAATGAAAATATGCCTTTTCTTTTTGTCTTTACACAGTCCAAGCTGCAAGTTTCAAAAAGGATTCTTAAATGGGGGAGAATTCTAGTTAAAAAGAGGAAGGTGGAGAATTATCGATCCCTTATCCCGAAGGTGTCGGCCGTATGCAGATGTCCCAAAGGTGCAACAGAGAAGGGTAAATTAAGCCCTTAAATGTGCAACTGGCAATAATGAGCTATCATTACTCAAATTACAGCAAGCACTGATTGGGTTTAAAGTAATGAAGAAAACAACATGATCAATCATCATCAGGTCCTGAGAGCATTGGGGTGGTGGCCGAGCCCTGCACCCAAATTGCTGGAGCAGAGCTCCATCTTCAGGAGCCAGACTGGAGCGGATACAAGAGCCCTCCAGCATACGAACACATGTGAACATCCTTTATGAGATTACAGTCGAACCTCAGATGCTGCCCAGCACACAGAGATCATATCATATATGGCAGACTTCCACCTTTGTCATCTCACTAAGGCAAGTTTGTTATCTTCGGTTATTGTCATCAGTGCATTCTTGCCCTCAATAAGTGCATGGATCAGTCTTAAAAAAGTCTTCATTTGCTCAGTGTTTCTTTTTTTTCATACAATGAAGATCAAGGGTCACTAAAACTTTTTAGTTACCAGCATTCGTCATAATTTCTTCTGTATTACGCAAAGAAAAAAAAAAAGTAATAGTTTTGAAACAACATGAGGGTGAGTAAATGATGACCGAAGTTTACATATTTGGTGGAACTTTCCCTTTAAGAAAAAATAAGATTAATTCATTATCTCTAAAAGCTCTCTCTCGTCATTGTTACATGGAGATTGACTTGGTTTCGAGAAAGGATATATTAAATAGTAGCTTTTTTTAATCCAGGTTTTAGCGAATGACTATACAGCAATAGAACATGTACTACCTATTATCATTTTAATACTTCACCACACTTATTTCAATCTGGCTGCTGACAAAATGATTTCTTAAATAAGTAGTCTTAGGAAAGAGAAAGTCATTTATGCCACAGTTCACCAGCCGATAACTTCAAAAAGATAAGGGAGTCACATAATGGAGTGAATTTTAAGGCATATTGAGAGGAATATGGAGATGATGGCCAGCAAAATGCGTGTGGTGATTAAGTGGTTTTATAAAATGAATAATGTTGAGTTGAGTCTTTCTTTGTGTGGTTGCTGTAAAAAAAGTATTTGCCCATAAAGAGCTCATTAGATTTCTGTATGCGTGATTTGCGTGCATCATTATGATTTGAGAGAATTTGTACCTTTGTAACTTTCAAGCAGAGACTAATCAGCCTGGTTCATTGCAGTCTGAACATGGACGACTTGAACGTTTCGCCTCTACATTCTTTTGACGTTCTGGAACAAAGTTTTCTTGCAGATCCATTGGTGACCCGGCATTAGTGTGCATGAAGGCTTCTGAAGTTGCCATCATCAATAATGAGGTCTCATTTACACAAATTACTCCGAACGCTGATTAGGTATTATCTAACGGCAAGGGCCACCTCGATCAATCATCATCAGTGCACAGAGCGTCGATGGACATCAAAAGGTTAACCCAGATCCAATGGGCCCCTGGCAGTGTCAGCACAAATCACTAGGGCAGGGCCGCCACACTGTCGATAGAGCAGCTAGACAATTAGGTAATGATTAAAATAGCTGCACACAGGAGTCAATAAGAAAATGAGCCATCCCGGCATAATTTTAGAATGATTTGTTTACCGATCTATATGGAAGCAGGAAAATAGGCACTCGAGTGCAGTGATTGAAAGCCGGGCCGGCTTCCTGAGTGTCACTATCATGAACTTTTCAGAGTTGTACTTTGAAATGTGGTCGAGGTCTCTAATTGAGAGTTGTTTGCATGAGAGGCTGTTTCATAACAGCCGAAAGGTTTTGCTTTACTCTGGAGTGTCTAATATTCTTGTTCAGATGATACTATCTAAAAGCTGATAAAATAAGTAGAATAATGGTGATTTTATAATAGTGTAGCTTTACCGCTAACAAGTGTTGCTAAATCACTGTTGTTTAATTTAACTAGACACTCTAAACAGGCATTTGTGTGTTTTATTATCATCCACCAATCAGAGAGTTTGGTTGGATTTAAATGGAGGATATCTTGTGTTATTTTTTTGTGGATGCTCTGTCATTTCTTTGGATTCTTGACTGGCTATGTATGCTATTAAGGGGGGGGGGGGGGGGGGGTGAAATGCTATTTCATGCATACTGAGTTTTTTACACTGTTAAAGAGTTGGATTCCCATGCTAAACATGGACAAAGTTTCAAAAATTAAGTTGTACGTTTGAAGTTGTTCCAGTTTGTCACAAGTTTCGGAAAGTTTTTTTTCGAGTATGGGTCTGTGTGACGTTAGATGGAGCGGAATTTCCTTATATGGGTCCTAAGGGCACTTCTGCCGGAAGAGCGTGTGCGCGCCCGTAGAGCAGAGCAGAGCAGAGCAGAGACATTCACTGATCAGAGCGAGAGACCAAAATGTCACAAAAGAAGTGTGTTTTTGGTTGCCAGGGCAAGACAACCCTGCACAGATTACCAAAAAAAAAAAAAAACAGCATTAAGGGACCAGTGGATGGAGTTTATTTTTACAGAGCATCAACGGAGTTGTGCAAGTGTTTTTATTTGTTCCCTGCATTTCGAAGATGCTTGTTTTACAAACAAGTCCCAGTTTGACGCCGGATTTGCACATCGTTTATTTCTGAAGGATAATGCAGTCCCAACGAAAAAGGGTCACGATCGTGTGTTGGAACCACAGGCGGTGAGTAAAACTGCTTCAAATATCTCTGTTGTTAACTTAGCTATTGGCGCATAAGCACATCAAGTAAACAACATGCGATGTTTGCATCAAACTGCACTTCCCACATGTACACCTTAAAAAAAAAAAAGAAAAAAAAGACGACATAAAGTGGAACTTTATCATTTAGTCATTTTCCAAAACCGCTAAGCAAATATATACAGTTTCAATACATACTACATAGAGACGTCCTGCTGTAGTCGTTGCTGCTGTTGCTCGGGATCTGATTCTGGATCATAAATATACGGCTGAATCTGACTGTTAGCCATGGTTTGTTTTGGATGATGTTTTTTTCCTCACGGTAATGTCACAGTTTCAACACAAAAGCTTACTTGCGCTCGTGATTCTTTAGCTCCGCCCACACATCACGCCTCCAGCCACTCGTGTTTTTCCAGGAAAAAAACGGTACAGACTATCTTTCTCTTATAAATATAATAAAACTAAAGACTTTTTGGAGTTATGAAGGATGCAGTACTACTCTATAGATACTCAAGATTAACAGGATATTGAGTGAAAACGAGCATTTCACCCCCCCTTTAATGAATGTGATGCATATGAAATATTAGATATGTTCAGTGTTTATTTGTTACAGTACATGCTCAGTGGGGTGGCAAAGACATGTTTTTTTGCTTACAAGCTCTGCAGATATCAGTTTCTTCCCCTTAATGTTATGCAAATTGGTTTCTTCACCCTTTATGTGAACTTTTTTTTTATGTTGAGCAAAACCATTTTTGTCTAGCATGTACTAAACATGTCTGAGGTGGCATGTACAGTATGTAGTCTGGGCCACACACATTTTGTGCGTGTGTGTGTTTGTGGCTGACATGTGTAGTTGTGGGTCAGAGCTTCTGTTTGGAGGCTTGCGGAAGAGAACAGTTGGCAGTCATCATGCTGGAATAGAGAGGTGCTAATGATGACTGTAACAGGAAATGATGGACAGGATCATGTCTAAAAATAAGAGCTTGATTGGCGTGGGAGTGTTGTTTAGATCTTGACATGAAATATAGAGAACGGTCTGTGAACTTTTCTAGACGCGGTCCCCTACTCCTTACATAACCTGAGGTTCAGCACGCGAGAAACATTTGCACAGTAGAGTGTTCCTTCAAATAAACTTTTATATTTACAATATTGTGAGAAATGGTAAATGCCAAAATGCCATTCCCCATTTCAATTAACACGTTTCTATAAATATGAGAACATGGACTGTGAATCTAAACGGCTTCCTTTCCAACAGTCATGTTGTCGGTGTCCCAGGCAATCAATTTCCCTGATTTGAATAAGGAAATGAAAGGCCATCTCATCACTCACAGTGTTTGACTAGTTTCTAATATGCTAGGAAGGGGTATGAACATGTGTCACCTAATTTTGGGTATTATTTGCACAGCATTGTGGAGGAAGTGATGGCAAATATGGGAGTGAAATGAGAGAATAGAAGGTCCTGCTGGGGTCATATTGCATATCTTCACCCGCACACAACACAAAACTGTCCTATTTTTTGGCCTTGCCGCTATAGCTCTTAACTGACAATAGTTATTCATCACTTATATGTTTCAGCTGGCCGAAGGAGAGTCTCCTTGAGGTGCTTATTTACTGTAAGACTCAAAATGATACTTTTTTTTTTTTGTTCCAGGAAATAGGAGTAAATTGGCACAAACATCCATTTGCCTTTTTTTTTTCCTGGTAATCTTTGTGAAACACTACCCCGTTGAACAATTGTAATCATTATTTTTGCATCTAAATCTGAAATGGAGTAAAGAAAGGGGATAATTGCTTTATGCTTCCTCTTCTAATACATTTGGATGGCTCAACAAGGTACTGAGATATTTTTTGTCTTAAATTACTTGAAAGAGAGCTTTGCACTCTTCCTGAACACTAACTGCTATCAGAAACGGAAGCTCCAAAGCCCTTTGGTTGAAATCCAGTGGTGATAATTTCATTGAAAACATGTTTTGCGAGGAGAAAATAGCATTATTACCTAGTTAGGTGGATTATCTTGTCCAAAAGGCCTTTGATGTGTGCACAATCTCTGAAACGCAGCCTCTGATCTTTGGGGGCTAGAATGAGTGGATCAGATACAATTGGGGGAAAAAGCCCTTCATTTCAAAGATCACAATATGAGGTCTTGGATTTCAGTGATCTAGCTAAATCATATCACAAGGAAGTTCAGAATCCCCTGGCATCGGAGAACGTGGACACAAAGATGTTCACATTCTTTATTTTCTTTATTAATTCCTTATTTTATTTGAGTTTGCTGAAGGAGGTCATATTCATGGCTCATTTTATTTTAAGACACTGAACTATTGTGTAAGGTTAACTGTAAAATATTAGCTTTAATTCAACTATCAATGCATATTTATTGTATCACCAATGGATCCAGTTGTAAGATTCTTACTTTGCCTCGATACAAAGAACCTAATTAGACGGATAACTCTGTGCCGTACACATAATGAATAAACAAGAATTAACATTTCTTAATTGCACATAAAATGAACTGCAGTATGATGGCTCTTATCATCTGCACAGCATGAATCTTCCTCGTGCTCTGGTTTGGTTCTAACAGAAGACTTTTCAGCAAATAATCACTATTTAATCTGCTTCCTCTAAGATTATCTGACCCCTCACCATTCTCATTATATCTGAGTCTATACACAGTGTAAGCTGTTCTGTGAAAGCTGTTACCCATGTCAGCTGGTGGTCTCTTGTCCTCTCTGCCTCGATCAGAGCAGGGGAGCGGCCACCTCTCTGTGTGTATCCTCATCTCCAAACGGACTCCTCCCGGTAGGGTCCGCTAAATGGATAAGATCTAATAGCCTGGAACAAACACTGTGGTCACCTTCTCTAATGGATGCCAGTGGGGAAGTACACTAATTCAGTATGATATGAAGAAGATAGGAGGATGTTTTTTTTTTTCTCTTTCAGAGTAAGATTAAACTCTTGTGCCTCTCAAATGCCAAGCATCATGCTGTTCCTGCTCTTCAGTGCTCAAATACAGTTACAAGTGTTATTACTCCCACCATTTAAGAGGGCCTGATCCAGAGAGATTATTACATTAACCACAGGGCACTAGTTTTCTATCTGGGAGGATAGTTGTCACTCTAGGGGTTGTGCACTCTGTGTTAGAAGATCATCCAAGCTGTTGCTTCTGCTTCTTTTGATGGCAAGTGACTTATACAGGTTATGGCCTGATTTGATGTCTATGGTTTAGTGTTGTGCTTCTTTTATAAAGGAATCACTGTATATATATATATTTGAGACTTTTATGCAGAATTTACACCACATTCTTTTGAGGTAGTGAAAACAATAATCTAAAGTTTGGGATGCCAACTCGTGGATTATTAAAAACATCAATTCAATTGTTTACACTTTGTAAGAGGGCTAATATGCGATAGAAAATAATTGAAATAATTCATTTTAATTGAAATCATCACAAAACCTTTTTTTCGTAAATACATGGTTTGTTAATATAGCTAACAGAAATGATCTTAATGATAATAATATAATAGAATTTAGTAGAATATATATAATAGAACTTGTTTTTGTTATAATATATAAAACTTTGTGTTTGAAAAAAGAGCACAATAATAATTTATATAGGTAGTTTTGACATTTGCATAGTAATTAATTAAATAATGAATAAATAAATAATCACATACATGAAATCTGAACACAAAGAAATGGTACATGTAAATATCATTGTCACCCATGATATATATCCCCAAATCCTACCCCATCAAGTCAGTTTTTACTCTATTTATTCATTCTAGAATTAAAATCAAATCAGTTTTTACAAATAAATGTGAATTTTTTTTTTCTCTACTGTTTGGAGCAAGCTTTTTGCTAATTTAAAACTAAATTCTCCATTTCCCTTTAGGAGTTATGTGACAGTTTTAATTGAGTAAGTGCTCACAAGCAATAAATGATTACTCCTGCTGAGTATCTCGCATAACTTCATTAGCATCCTCTCTCCAAACTGACTGGATACCCCAGTGTTTAGTCTGTTAACTTATCGTCAGTAAATAAATATGATCCTTCACTGTGCAGACAGCTGTACTTGACAGCTTTGTTGCCTTCGCTGGCTGCACGCTGTCATTCTCGTCGAGGGAAAAGTGAGTTTTATATACTCTGACTGTGAACTGGGGAATGGAGAACATTTGCACATGAATCAATTGTATCCTGACAACTCTTAGACAGCTCAGAATCGGCTCAGAGAAGTGTAGACATGATATTTTTCTCTTTGTCTCATACAAACTTAGTCTGGCTCTTTTTTTCTTCCATATAACTATTGTGATCCAATGGCAGGGTATCAAGGTGAGCTCATTATTATAAAAAGTGAGAGAGCAGAAAGCTACAGTTATGGAGGTAAAGGACAGGAAATTAGAGGAAACATTCTTTTTACTCTCTCCTCATATCCATTTGCTCTTTCAACAGCTACTTGAAAGTGAGTCACGCACATTATGATTGAGGCCTTTGTTACTGAAGGTAACTGCTTGGCATTTCAGTCACTGTCTTGTTCCCACTCCGAATTTTTCACTCAACTTGAAAAGTCCTTAGCAGCTTGGACATCTTGTAGCATTCTGTCATTCATGAAGTATTATAAAGAATGAAATGCATTGAAATAAAAATAAAGATAGGTAGAGCATGACAGATTCCCTAATGGCTCTGTTTTCCATAAATAACATCAGAATTATCAGACTTAGTCAAATAGTTCCTTTTGTTTCCCTTGAAAAGTTTCCTGATATTTTGTCTTATTCGGACTTAAAATAGACTTTTCTGACTGACTTACAGAATACAGTTGAGAGCGTTTGTTGCATGTGATATAGCAGTAATTCACCTTTCAATTAAAATCTTGTTTTTATTTACTCCCCATCACTTGCTTAACTTGATGATTATCAGACATCTTCAATATAATCAAATTCTACACCAAATAAGTCTTCCATAAGTGGTCTTAAGCCATGCTATAGCATACTAAAATGCGAAAGTCATTATGGCGTAAAAATCTTACTTTGACGAATGTGAAGAAAAAGTCATAGAGGTTCCGAAAGACATGAGAATGAATAAATGATGGCAGAATTTTCATTGTGGGTAAATTATTGGTAGAAGTAGAAAGGACCAGTTTATGCTGATGAAATAATTTGAGAAGGCTGTCATTTCACCAGAAGATCGAGTTATGTCATTTTGGTTAAAATGATGAGGTCAAAAATAATTATATAAAATGAAACATTTGGATGAATCGTTTACGATAAAATTAATAACATGCATTAAGAACAATTTTCATGCTGACTTTAAAGCAGTATGAGATTTCTGAAATGGTTATGAATAAAAATTAACACCTTAAAGACTTTATATTTTGACAATTATTTGTCGCTATGGTTACGTGTATTACCCAAGGCCATCACCATAAGGATATTGACTTCAGTCCAAACTGACAATATTCGATCTGCTCCTTTTTAGTTTTTTAATTCGGTAAATGATAGGAAAAAAAAAAAATACAGAATCTTTCTAAGTCAGAAATTAGGATTGCCTGCTACATGTTTATATTTTTTAGGAAAGTGTGTCTTACAAAGTTACAATTTGTTAAAATAAATAAATTTATTGTAAATGTTGCCAGTGATTGCTCCATCAATAATATAGTGACACTAGATGGTATTATAAAGCTTCTTGCTATAGAGTCAGTATACCACAGTAAATGGCTATTAACAAAATTTGTCTTGTGACCCATTGTCAGAACAACATGCAGCGTTACAGGAAACAGACAGTGGCACATTGATCTGTTGTGCTCCGAGGAACCAGCAGTATGGCGTTTCACCCTTCCACGAGTTTGGCAAGTGTCAGTGATCTCACAGTGTTCCCAGTGAAGAGCTAATCACAGCGATCAGTGTTCTTTTAAAGCTTAACCAGCCACAGTAATCTGTTCACACTCGCTTAGACCCTAATGGCTCTCAAGTTCCACCCCCCCGGACCAACACATCTCCCATCGAAGGATGGGCTGCTGTGCTCCGAGGCTGATCAATTAAAATGACTTTAGCATTTGCCGGCCCATCAATAAGTGCTCCCCTCTGGCTCAACAGTTCTTGCCTACGCTGTACTGGAGGGTTTTGGTCTGCATGCGTAGAGTCGGTTGTTTGCAATCAATGGGCTTCAATGTCATAAACAAAGCAGATTCACAGCCAGCAATCGATGCGATGAGAGCTAAATGTTGATTTACTTTCACAGCGCCTCCGTTCACACCTCTGAGACTGTTGCCGGGCTTATCTCATCAAGAATGGATGCAAATTGAAAGTTGGTTTTAGAGTAACACCTCTACTCATCTAGAAACTTCAAATATAACCTCAGGGTTTTAAAACAGAAGCAGAAGTCTACTGTAGGATGGTGTGATGGATGTAACATTACAGGGTGTTTGTTTCCAAGTGACTAAATGGTGTAAAATCTAAAAAGACAGTTTAGGGGTCACCGTGAGCTTGTAAAAACGCACCATTTCATCTTTCATATTTCTCTCAGCCAAACAAACACAAATTCACTAAGACTAATGTAGATTCGACACCGCTCACAAATTAAAAATGACACAATGACAAGCTCCCGGTGGACAATTATGATTTACGACACACATTTTTATGGATTTACACTGATGCTGTCAATGGCTTAATAAGTTTTACTGCTGCAGTGTGAGCTGTATTCAGTACACAGCTGAGAAGAATGTGCTAAAAGAACAGGCTATAAATGGGCTAAGGTGCTCCCCAAAGGGAACCTCACTAGACTTGTGTTACTAAATCTTTCAGAGATGCCATCTGCCTGTGTGCAAGCTGTTAGAAGCTTTGACCTCTGTTGGCATTAAGGTCACCCAGAGCTAATATTGACCTTGTGTTGCATTCCGTCGTGGATGAAATAGATCTGCATTATGAAAGCTACTACATACGTATTCACAGAAACCTAAGAGAGTTCTTGTCGGTCTGTCTCAAAGCACCTTGCTAGCTGTAAGATCTAAAGTTAGAAACTTTGTGTATTATTTTATTTAGAAAGTGTTCTTAAGTATGTTTAAGATGTATCGCAAGATATATATAATTTTTTTTGGTTTCAAGTACATCTGAAAATGTTATGTTACGAATTTAAAATTAGGTTTCATTTAACTAGGGCTGGGTAAGAAAATCTGTAGTAATACTACAAAGCTGTGGAAGCATTTAAAATGATGAATATGTTGCTTTTACGATGATTGAATGGTGCAGATCCACGGTTTCATTTACTACACAATTACTACCGCACTTCTCACTATTGGCGCTTTTCCACTGCATTGTACGGCACGGTACAGTTCACTTATGGGGGGTTTTCCACTGGGTACAATACCTGGTACTTTTTTTTAGGACCACCTTGGTTGAGGTACCAAGTGAACCATATTGTTACCAAAATGTGATGTGTAAACTCTGCTGATCACTAATTTGCCTATGTAATTTTATATGTAGTCTTCAAACAAAAATAGTTATTAATTCTTCTATCTTTAGACCAAATCATAAAAGCTTATGAGAAATTTAAATCAAGGATTGAATTTGGAAAACGTGTAAATTATGACAGTTTCCATTTTAGCAGAATAAGACCAATACGAAAGAGATTCAAATGAAAACATTTTTCAGTAGGTTTACTTACATCTTTTGTTGGTTAACATTAATGACATGGATTGGTACTTAATTAGGAATGCTGTCCCTTTAATATGGAAGGCTTGCATGTAATACTGACACACATTGTTTTCACCCACCTGTTTGTGTTCACTTAATCCATAACCAACTGTATTTACGTGTGATACTCTGTGTAATGTAATCATTCAATGATTTGGACTGCTGTGTGAGAACTGATCACGCACTGTATATGAGAACTAAAGAAGTGGAGCATGCACGTGTCAAGGTTTTACGCTGCCTGAAGGAATACGGAGTCGAGGATAAACGGGATAAGGCTTTTAATATATCCAACACAGGGGATATCCCACATGGAGCACAGAGGTAGACACACGTAAGTAGCAAGTGAAGAACCGACAACACAGAACTGAAAGGACAAGGCTTAAGTACAAAGGATAATGGGGAAACACAGGTGGATGGAATAACTAAATTAACAGGGACATGGAACACATGAGGAAGATAATAGACACACCTGGGAACTAATCAAACTAAACACGGAAGACAGAAACTGGGTCACGGGCGAAAACACACTAAATGAGTCCAGGTGTGACAGTACTCCCCCCTCCCGGTAGGTGCGTCCTCGCACCGTAGAAACAACAGAGGGAGGCGTGGGTGGGAACTTGGGAGGAGGTTCCGGTGGAGGACGGACTTCCAGGAGGGGGCCAGCAGACAGGGACCACAGAAGGAGGAGCCAGGGAGGAGACGACGGAGGGAGGAGCCAGGGAGGAGACAGGAGCAGGAGGAGCCAGATGGTCCACCAGAGACCAGCCAGGACGGAGATCCAAGGTGGAGTCGATGGCGGGAGGAGCCATGGTGAAGGAGGGGTCGACGACACCAGGGGGCCGACAGGCGGAGACTGCACCGATGGGTGAGGAGCCCAAGATGGAGCAGCACAGCCGCAGAGCCAGGGTGACGTCGAGGATCCGGAGGGCCTAGGTGGAGCTGAAGGCTCAGGCGACCAAGGCGGAGGCGGGGTCCTGGCAGACCGCTGTGGAGCCGGAGTGACCGAGGATGGAGGTGGAACTGGAGGGAAGGAGGAGCCTGACAGAGCCGGAGGGATGGAGTTACGAGGTGGAACCAGAGGAGAGGAGTCCCGAGGCGCCGGATGGTCGACGACTGACCAAGGTGGAGCCGGAGGGATGAGGGAGCCCGGTGGAGCAGGTGGGATGACAGGCCACGGTGGAGACGAGGGAGCTAAGAGCCAAGGCGGAGCCGCTGGGTCGAAGGACCGAGGAGGAGTCCAGGGCTCGGAGGCTGGAGGCGGAGACAGGGCCTTAACACGCCAAGGCGGAGCTGGAGACTGGCAGTCCAGCGGCGAACCACCGCGCCCCGATGGCGCGGACTGAGGGTGAGCTGCGGGACTGACTGGCACCAGCAGGGATGGCGAGGAACTGGCTGGTCTAGGAGGAGGAGAGAGGAGAAGGATGGGAGGAAGGACAGGAGGATCAGGACTGGACGGAACCAGCGAAAGAGGAGTAGAGGGACCAGCAGGTTTGGGAGGAGGCGGGAGAGGGAGGCTGGGAGAAAATACAGGAGACACAGAAGATTCAGGGCTGGGTGGAACCAGCGGAGACACAGATGATTCAGGGCTGGACGGAACCAGTGGTGAAACAGAAAAATCATGGCTGGGCGGAACCAGCGGAGACACAGAAAATTCAGAGCTGGGCGGAACCAGCGGAGACACAGAAGATTCAGGGCTGGGCGGAACCAGCGGAGAGACAGAAGATTCAGGGCTGGGCGGGACCAGCGGTGACACAGAAGATTCAGGGCTGGGCGGAACCAGCGGAGAAACAGAAAACTCAGGGCTGGGCGGAACCAGCGGAGAAACAGAAAACTCAGGGCTGGGCGGAACCAGCGGAGAAACAGAAAACTCAGGGCTGGGCGGAACCAGCGGAGAAACAGAAAATTCATGGCTGGATGGAACCAGCGGAAATGGAGCAGAGGAAATGACTGGAGGAGGTAGGAGTGGGAGACTGAGAGGGTATACAGGGGAGTCAGGGCTGGACGGAACCAGCGGAGAAACAGGAAAATTGGGGATTACCTCCATAGACCAGTCCATCAGATCCAGAACTTGCTCCATATGACTTTCAGAGACTGCATATAGCTCACCCTCAGTCGCAGGAGTGTGGGCAGGGCTTTCCTCCACGCCCTCGATCTCCACGAGTACTCCCACGATGCACGGTGTTGCCGGCTCACACACCTGGTCAGTCGCGCTCTCGAGTTCCGGCTCCCTGTCGGTGAATGGCTCGGGCTCTGCGGCTGCGGTGGGCTCTGGCTCCGTGTGGCGGGATGGTGGCTGGCTGGTCTCTGGGTCGGGAGTGGGACTGGCGAGATCCTCTATCGGGCAGACGGTGAAAGGTGAGCCATTTCTCGCCAGAGTCCACTCCACGAATGCGGCGAAATCCTCCCGAGGACCATCTTCGGACGACAACGCTCTGCACTTAGAGTTCAGGCTGGTGTTGTAGAAGGTGCAGAGCGCGTCGTCCGGGTAGCTGGTGGCATTAGCTAATAGAAGAAACTGTCTGGTATGGTCCTCGAGAGAACGTCCTTCCTGCTTCAACAGGAGGATGAGGAATTCGGGACGATAGAGGGGATCCATAGAAACTAAAAAAAGAAAAGACTGAAAAAACGAAAGCAAACGGAGGGAAAAACACGCAGTTTTATACTTTCATTTTTTAGGTCGGGTCTTCTGTCACGGTTTTACGCTGCCTGAAGGAATACGGAGTTGAGGATAAACGGGATAAGGCTTTTAATATATCCAACACAGGGGATATCCCACATGGAGCACAGAGGTAGACACACGTAAGTAGCAAGTGAAGACCCGACAACACAGAACTGAAAGGACAAGGCTTAAGTACAAAGGATAATGGGGAAACACAGGTGGATGGAATAACTAAATTAACAGGGACATGGAACACATGAGGAAGATAATAGACACACCTGGGAACTAATCAAACTAAACACGGAAGACAGAAACTGGGTCACGGGCGAAAACACACTAAATGAGTCCAGGTGTGACAGCACGAGAGAGAGCACTTCTATCAGCGTAATATCAACAGATATTAGTTTTAGCTCATCAACATCTCGTCTTAGTCACAGAAAGAAAAATGTTCGTTAACGAATATTTGTCATCTTCGTTAACGAAATAAACACTGATGTGAATAATCCCGGCCACTCTAAAGCGAGACTAAGCTGCAGTGGAAATGCAAACTGAGCTGAACCATCATGCTGATTTATTGCCTTAATACATTTACATGTACTTTTCTGCACATTGTTTTTTTTTTTAGATTTGAGTGTTAACATGCATGTATCAGAGGGCAAATAGATTTGACACCTCAGGGTCCGGGGCAACTCTCAGGAGTCAGGACATGGGTGAGAGACCATTAGGTCATTCCACATGCACTTCTGCTTTAAAGTGAGGGCACTGCTTCAGCCCTATAGCTGCTCGACTCTTCCATTTCTGTGAAACTTTCAGTATTAACACAGCAATAGTGGTGCTGCCTGAGCAAAATATGGACGTTCTTAGATTTACAGGTCTGCAGGTTGTCAAGAATTGAATGAAGTGTTTATTTATTCTTTAATTACTGAATTTCCTTGCTTGCAGTGTAGCTTATATCAGTGAGATAGACACTTGCCCTGAAGCAGGAGGTCGTGACTTTAACATACCAAACCCTCCAACCTTAAAAGTGACTGACGGGGGAGGAAGCTCACTTGAGACTTTTCACATGGGAATCACAGCTTGCAGCAATTTTAAAACAAAACCGTCTGTCAGATTTTTGTGGGAAAATTTAATTGTGCGGGGTTCTTTTGGCTCCCTTACCCTGTTTCTCTTAAGAAAGCCATGGGTCCAAAGTTTGTTAGTTCAGATAACATTTTTAGTCAAACTAAAGGCACAGCTGTGTTTTCTGTTCTCCCCTCAAGGTCACTAAATAAGCATTAGCTATTAATAGTCTAATATGAAAGACAATAATTGTGATACCATTCGCCCTCCAGTTTTCTGCAAAAAGATGCTTTGGCTATCAGGTGCTCCATGTTATCCACCAAAAAAGCAAATGAGCTATTAGTTAAACTGGGAAAACTAAATGGATTGCTAGTCTTGCTCCTGAAGTTTCTTTATGCTCAGCGCCATGTCTTTTTACTATGCATATGTGCTTCAATTAGCTGGCACTTGCTCAAATTGGTGCCAGACTTTATTAATGAATGAGCCATGAAGCTGATGTACCTCAAAGACGTCCTGCCTTCAGGGAGAGCAGCAGACTGGGGGCTTTTCTTTATATTCTTGAGTAGGACTTCAGGAAGTTCAGTTTGTCAGAGGAGGGGGTCCCCTCTATGGTTTTCCGTGCCCGTCCCATGGGTGTCTTTTCCAGCAGTAATGAGGCCTCCAGGACTAGAGAGTTTCACTTTAAAACAGGGAGTAATGAGAGAGTTCTGGCAGAGAGAACAGGGATTTGCACTCTTCAGTGAGACAGGAAGGTCACAGAGACAACTTTTATTTTAGGAGGGAAAATGTCAATGGCAAACAAAAAACATGAAGAGAATGTTCCAAAGACTGTTTGCCACTAGACACCTCACTGATGAGGACTTCACCTTCATGACAGTTTGGAGATGCAATAGTGCCTTTTCACAGCCCCTCAATAGTTTTATTAAATACAAAACATACAGTAGTGCACCTCTGACCTGAAGTTAATCACATATGCATTTGACATCTCAAAGACGTTTGAACGTGTTTAAGATGGTGCTACTTCAGTCAAGCACTGTAGGAAAATGCAGTCCTATGATTTGTGTGCACAACTTGAGCTGCTCAAGGTCAAACCTAAAGCTTGCATTTTTAACACCGCAAGTCAATATTAGAAGCATGAATGCAAATCAGAATAGAGGATTGTGATAGCAGCGCCTCAGTCGCCTACCACTAATTTAGCAGATGGAAGAAACAGTGGTGGTTAATCACTGTGTGCTCTGGAGCAGATTGCAAACAACGGCCTCTTTCTGCACTTCTGCCATATTAATTGACTTATTCAACTCTGGCCAGCATTTTGAATGCATCGCAACCTTTTCTGCCTATTCAATTGCAGGCACAACACTTCAGCTATTGAAGGTAAGCTTCCACACAAATGCGGCCCTTTGCTTGGCCCTGACTGAACCCGGCAAAGAAGGGGCACCTTTAAAACCTCCCGTCCCGGCATTGAATGAAGAGATGCAGTGCTCACGTCATGCCTCTCTCGCAGTAATAACAGTCGCGAGCCTTCAACCTCGCCGCATTCAGCTATAATTGCCCCCGACAGCAGGGCAAATCATCAGCACAAGGATCTGATAAGCATTATGGCCAGATGACAGCACACAGAAGTGTATTAGCAACACTGTGACATATTGCATTACTACTGTGAATAAAATAAAGCCAATATGGAACACTGTGGCAGTCAAGTGAAGCCATTCTTTTCTCTCTCCTGAGGGACTATTATGGTCCATTTGCTGATGCTGATAAGTTGTCGGCCCCCTCCACCCGCCCAACTGTCACCTTGGAGTATAAATACACACACTACGCACCGAAACAAACACTCACATATACCCAGTGCCATAAGTGTTAGTGACATTGTAGGAATCATGGGTAGGTGGACAACATTGCAGAATACAAATCAATTATTTTATTGTACAAGTGTACGACGAATTGGAATAGCTAGCAGTAAGTTATTATGGTAGTTCATCTATGAGGTCCATCCTGCTTTCTTTTTCCCCTGACCTCCCACAAACCTGTTAGAATTTGTTTGTGTGGAAAGTTTAGAAACAAGGGTCAATACCAAAGGTCAGAAAATTACCACTTGCCTCTAAGCTACCTCTTCCACACATTTTACTTGTTGAACATTGATTTAGTATTCATAACTGTTTAGCCTACATTATGTATATGTGTGTGTGTGTGTTTATATATATAAACTGTAAAGTGAAACCGTAAAGTGAAAGTTGTGACATTTGAAGTGTGGTAGGCCATACTTGGAATTGGTGCTCTTCATTTAACCTATACAAGTGCACACACACCCAGATCAGTGGGCAACTATATCCTGTGCCCTGGGAGCAACTGAGGGTTTAGTGCCTTGCTCAAGGGCACTTCAGCCATGGGTATTGAGGGTGGAAGAGAGCACTGTTCATTCACTATTCCAACCTCCCAAACTACTGCCAGCACTGAGACTCGAACCTGCGACCTTCTAGGTTCAAGTCCAACTTTCTAACCATTAGGCCACAGCTGCCCCGATACATGAAAAATTTTGAATTTTAAAGTACATGATATTTATAGTTTATATATAAACTGCATTTTTTAAGTTTTCGCTTAGTTTTCACATAATATATAAGGAAATAAGGGAAGTGGGGATCAGCAACAAACCTCAAGTCGACACTCGAAATTGGGTCACCTGAAGTGTTGCTGCACAAGGCTGTTTTGGCATCTTTTTGACTCCCAGACTACGGCATTATTGTAAGTCAAAAATTTTAAACACATCTCTGAATTTGCTGGTAAAATGAAGCTGCATTTTCACCACAGATACTCAGTGGGCCATTTCCTTTAATCGTTCAAACACTTTGGCTCAGTCTAGAGCTACGGTAACCAGAGACCTCCGATACTAGCGCAGGTCTTGAACCTGATAACTTTTACATGTTTGATAGCTGTTGCATCATAAATTATTTCCACAGACTCCTGGGCTTTGATGGATCGTATTCTGTCAGCTCTGGTTCCTGGTAATATCATTTAATGATATTAACAAATTTGGCCCTCTAGTGTTTCGGTTTTATCTGGGAAATCTTAAACGCCTCCTTGGTGAATACTTGGTTATGATATTATCGTGACCGGGCTGATTGTGCTCTGGGTGTATCGGGTGGCTATTAAGTGTGGGGAAGCAGTGGTAATAACCCAGTTTATAAACCGCTGAGATGCTTGCTTACAGCCCCACAACATTTCCTGTTGTAACTGAGAAATATCAGCTAGAAAGGCAGGAAATAACAGTCACTTTTTAAGGAGGCAGACATAAAGTTTGTTTATTTTCTCTTTTCCTTCATGGCTTCATTTTCCATGGTTAAATCCCTCATTAGCCTCCTAAACTTCCTCCTCTGCATCTGATATCAAACTCCGGCCATCATTAGCAGTGCTTAAAGAGGGCAGCCATAAGCTTGCAAGTCAAAAATGAGACCGTAGTTCACACAGGCTTCGTACTTAATTTTTAATTTACATAAACAATGCGAGCTGCATTTTGATTATTGGTCTTTGCAGTAAGAAAATTGGCTTTGTTAGTAAAAATATTTATGCAGATGTTTTTGGTCTTCTTAGATGAGTGGAGCATGGGAATTGTTAATTTCCTGTTTAAAGTGGGAGTTAAATACATACCAGTTCCAGCCTACTTTGTTAGAAATATTGTCGCTTAATTTTACACCTGGGACTCGGAGAAGTGCGTAGCGTTACCTGGGGGAGTTGCACGCGCCCTGTAGCACAAGCCAAAAACGCTTCAAATGCAGCAGTGCCCTCTCATCAGAACGCTGTCTGTTGTATGTAATCGAAAGCGATTTCTCTAAAGAAGGGGAAAGATGTAGTGTATCTGTAATTGCTGAACATCAAAAGCAGCTGTTCATTTTGATATACAGCTAGCTGAAAAGACTGAAAAATTACTATAGCTGGCTGCCACTTACACTGGTATACTCTCAAGGTCTGCAGGACATTGAGTGCTGAAAAGACTGATTAAGTACCTGACTGGTGTCTGTGATGCTAATAGGAATGTACATAGAATAAGGGGCTGCCAGAAATGATTCACTGGGACCATCCGGACACGTCCTGCTTCTGTGGCCACAGCAGACATGACACATTTTAATTTCATCAGGGGAAAGAATGGCAAAGCCCATTTCATCCAAGAGACAGGGAAGAGGGATTTGCCATGCCTAATTCAATCCGAGTTCAATGATTGCAGCATGTCAGATCACTAATAACCATAAGCAGCGTGTATGCACTGAGCGACAGGACGGATGAGGGTGTTAAAAAATAGATAGAATGGGATAAGTTCTTGTGGGCAGTGGGGTTGGCCATCCACTGGCGCACTCCCTTGTCACAGTGCTGAGAAAACTTTAAAAGGCTTGACAGAGGAGATAAGGAAGCGTAGGCAAAAACCGTCTTAAAACCAGACCTAGGACCCCGTAAGCACCGTCACCACAGACAGCTATTTATGGGAGATGACAGTTTGCAAATATCTCAATCTGTGGGAAGGCACGCGGGGTGACGCTGAGGAGTGCCGTGAAATTGGAGGAGTCAGCAGCCAGCGTTTATTTCATCAGGCTCACCAATGAGCTCCGGTCTCCTGACAGGGAAAGATTGCAGCCGGATACGTCATGGCTGCCCTCTGGACACTTTAATCCATTCTGCGTGGATCAGAATTAAGTCATCTTAACAAAAAAAAAAAGAAGAAGCGGGGAGAATGAGAAGCTAATGTGAGCAAATGAATAGGATTTATAAATTAATAATGTTGATGGCAAGTTAAGAAAGTAAAAAAATATATATATATATATATATATATATATTTTTTTTTTTTTTGAATACACGAAGTGGATATAAGTATATGTTTCCAAACATAATTTTTGCCATAAAAAAAGAGATTTTAGTTTGCATAAGGAGTCTGACAACAGCCTGAGACAGACTAAATCGAGACACTTCAAGAAACCTGCAAAGCTACAGTAGTGTGCAAAGTTTAAGGTACTTAGATTTAGATTTTATTAATTAACCTATATTAACTTAACTAAATGAAATCAACATTTGGTGTGACTACGCTATGCGTTAAAAAAGCTTTTGTCCTAGGTGCACTTGTGCATTGTTTTTCAGGTAGCCTTGCAGGTAGGTTTCTTGACGTGTTTTGGAGACATTGCCACGGTTCTTCTGGATTTAGTCTGTCTCAGTTTGTTCTGTTTCTTCATGTCATTCAGTCCAGACAGACTGATGATGGTGAGATCAGATCAGCAATGCTTGCTGGCATCGTTTATACTTTTTGACTAATTGGGTATCCAAAAAAAAAAAAAAAAAAAAACACTATAAAGCACTTGACAATTTTTTTTCTGCTTTTCACAGATAACAGCAATAATTATATTATAGCATTAGAAATACCTTACTACTGTTACTAAAAAGCTTACGTATATTGGAGGTCTAACCAATACAAAAAGAAAAAAAAAATATTTTTTTCTTTTGTTTTAATACATTTCTTAATCACTGTACGCTATATAATGAATATAGTTTAAATCTCTAGATCAAAAATTAAAACAATAAAGATAATTAAGACAAATAAAATCACAGTAATGTTCTGCAGGAACACATCGCGTGCTCTTTGATCACAGTCAGTCTCTTACTGTCATTTCTTTATCCTGTAAAAGCGTCTGATATTTATATTCAGACAATTACACACTGCTGTCCCTTCACAGTTCCTACTCCCATAAATTACTTGCACTACATGTTGACTTTTAAACCTAAATATAAATCTTGAACAACATATATTTCAAGACAATTAATGTTTTTGTGCTGAATATTGTCCCTCGCCTTTCTGTGTTCTGAATGTTTAACAAGCGCACCCGCCGCCTCGGTGCTCTTTCAGTAAAGATTTCAACTAAACCAAGACCGTTAGGGAGGGCCTTTATTCAAAAATGGAAAAGCTTGCATGAATTTGTGACATTTACATACAAAGATATGACTGTAAACAAAGTTTTTTGCACCGAGGACACACACAAGTATCTGTAAAAGTGCCTGACATGCAAGCCATTACGCTAATCCATCACCTTGAAGCGTAAAATAAATATATTGTTTTATGTTTTGGGCAGCTTGGATCACATACATTTCCTGCACGAGCTCATTATGTTTCCTCCAATATTTGTAGATGCCTATGTAATTTGTTGCGACCGGCTGCAGTTGTATGTGCACTGTGGGCAGACACAACTAATCGTTTTCGATGATTTTCATTATCAATAATGATAGATTTTATCGACCAATGTGCAGCCCTACTTTAAACCATTTTTTGTTGGTGAAAATACTAGTGGCCTAAGATTTTGGCAAAGTTCTGTGTGTGTGTGTGTGTGTGTGTGTGTGTGTGTGTATATATATATATATATATATATATATATATATATATATATATATATATATATATATATATATATATATTTATATTTATATTTATATATATATATATATATATATATATATATATATATATATATATATATATATATATAAGGGACTCATATATATATATAAAGTTTTCACCCCCCAGCTCTTAATGCATCTTGTTTCCTTCTGGAGCATCAGTGAACGTTTGAACCTTTTTTAATAGTTGTGTTTGAGTCCCTCAAATGTCCTCAGTGTGAAAAGATGCATCTCAAAATTATAAAGCCACTGCTGGAAAGGGTTCAAATATGCAAAGATGCTGGAAAACTGAAGAATCTGCAGGACCTTAAAGATTTTTCTGAAGAACGCTGCTCAGTTTAACTATTCAGAACAAACAAGGGACTCATGCACAACCATCACAAAACAGAATGACAGTGGAGGATCATCAGGTAACAGAACACAGTACTAAGAACCAAGAGTTCCCAAATTTTGAGTGGGGTTATTTTAATAATTTCATTTTTTTTTTTGTCTTGTGGACTAAATGTTAATATCTTGTATGTACAATATCTTACTTAGGACAGTACTAAATAAAATATAACATGCATTCAGTATGATCTCTCTTATTTTTTGAAAATTACTTGCATTTTCACAGATTCTGCAAAGGGTGCCCAAACTTTCGAGCCCCACTGTATATATATAATTCCCACTTTGGTGTCATTATGAAAATGGTTACATTTGTTATGCATCACTTTAGTGGATGTGATCAAGATTAATCATCTTGATGATCTCTTTGGAAAATCCATCATAGAAGTGCTATTTTTAAAAAGCTCTATAAAGAAAGAAAATAATCCAAAACAAAACACTTTCATGGTCAATGATTGGAACTTTTTTTATGAAAGGCATGTGTTGTTTTAGATTTTAATTATTTGTACGGGTCTGATTTAATTTTAGCATTTTATCATTTTAAGAAAATAAATTTCTGAAGTGACTAAAAGTGAAATTTGGTGGTTATAAGGTTTATGTAATAAGCCCTCAAAACCTGGATGTATTGTCTGTTATATTTCTTTAAATATCACAACATGTTTGCTTTCATTGTAAAAAAAATATATCCTTTAACACAGCAGCTTCCATGTCTTGTGCCAGAAGCACCTATTGCTGCTTTACAAAATGTCATGTCAGTAATAAAGTGGGGTGTAGATGGGAATACAGAAAGTTTCTTTTGAAGCTGTTTTGGTGTGTTTTCATGTGTGTGACTGTGTGTGTGTTTCTCAGAGCAAAGATCAAAGCTACATCTACGTGCCTGGCTTCCAGGGTCCCGCAGATCAGGCTGGATATGGAAGCACAGGTCGGTCAGCGAGTGTGCACAGCTTAACTGCACAGCTGTACAAACATTATTAAATAAATTTGGCCAATATTTTCAAAAGGAAGCTAATAATTCAGTGAAATAATGGAGGGGGAAAAGGTTTGGAGGGAAGACACAGGTCATAAATGACCTTCCCCAGATTACTTCCAGCATTCTGTTTCGGGCAGGTTATTTAATTGCCGTTGCTTCGGCTCTTTCAGACCCAAACATGGATACAGTGAAATGAGCATTAGGCCTGATTACCATAAGTGTAGGCATGTGTTGAATTTTGAGTCCGTTCAGTAGAACTACCATTACAGTGAACTTTGAGCTCTGACTGAGGTCAGGAACAGTGATACCGTCATCATTACAATTGCTCATGACTGCTGAATAGTTTCATTCATATGTTACATTTCTTTGAAATGTTGTCATTGTCCTCGCTGTCTCTAGTGGTCTTCGGTTCACCTGGATTCCATTGAACATGAAGAAAAGTCCTGTGCAGGCCAAAAACTCACATGTTAGCGTTTAGTTTGTGATGACATGAAGCGCTCACAAGTAAAAACAAATGTCAGTGGGCTATCACACCTGATCGTAAGTGAAAGTGAAACTAATTACAGCCCTCAAACATGGGACACCCTCACAGATACCCTTCAGTCATCTAAGGCATCTCTACATATCATTCTCACACTTTTTGGCATGCAGGACATGTCAGTCAGAATTCATCACACATGACTATTTCACCCAAAAATTGCAGTTCATTTAAAGCTGCAGTAGCGAACTTTTGACGCTCTAGCGGTTAATAAACAGAACTGCTTGCGTCTTGCGGAAGAACATCGTAGCCAGAACTACTTCTCTCTGTTTATGTCTATGAAGAATCACAAAGGTACTGGGTTACTCCGCCGCGGTACCCCCGAAGCAATCTAAAATAGTCCGAATATAAACACTTATTATAGGTGCACCCTAGTGATTCAGGACAAGCTAAAAACACGGTTTGGAAAATGGATTCATGGTGTACTCGCTTATTATGTTCATTTTTCTACATTTTGAACACAAACAAAGTTACGGACCGCAGCTCTGATTGGTTGTTTTTTACCGGGACCGCATGGCTTTCTGCAAATGGCAATAGGACCACTGGGAGGGGCCAGAGGAGCTTGATTTTTTTCACAGATTATCTGTCTCATATTCTACTGTCAGGACATAATGACAGGTTTAATAAATATGTAAAAAATATTTTTTTTACAAAAGTTCCCTACAGCACCTTTAATTGTAATTTATCTTCCTACTGAGTAATTCATTTCTACTAATGATTTGAAAATCGTGGGTCTGATACTGCTGAATTCAATAAAGAATTTAAAATTGAGGACTTGCCTTTTAGGCACAATATTACCAGTTATGATTTTTTAAATTATATTCAATAGCTAGGCAACCGTTACATGTCTCAGAGCAATACACAGTAATTGATTTGTTGCTGAATGAATCACCTTTTTTGAACAAAAAAAAAAATATATATATAGTGATTCAATTATTTATTCTAAGACAGTCACTTGTTTTATTCCTGTATGAATCATTTTGATTTTTAACACTTTAAACTTATGCCTGTTCAACAGTCAAGGTAAAACAGACAAAAATTTATTAATTGAAATGCTTCTAATTAAGTGATAAATAGAGCAACTCACAGTAGTTGTGTTTCATTGCTCAATGAATCAACAGTTTGAAAAAATTGTTGAATGAGTGATTCAATGACTCACTCAAAGACAGTTACTTGTTTTGTCCCTAATGAATCAGCGGTTTTGAAACAGTGGGTTCAGTAAACGATCCAGTGACTTCCTCAAAGAAATTGACTTGTTTAGCTCCTGAATGAATCAGTGTTTTAAATCTAGAACTGAATGATTCAGTGACTCAAGTGGGCAGAAAGACTACTAGAGTCTGTAGAGCTTTTGATTTCCATATGGGACACAATTACAACATGGTTTTATAAAATTGCAAGTAAAACTTTTACGGAAATGTATTTATGCAAGTTGATTTCCGATGCTTATAAATGTCTGATCAGTAGTCCCCATGTAACAGACAACAATTTAGTAATCACAATGCTTCTAATTAGGTAATAAGAAGCAGTTGCAGACTTTTTACAAAATACACATCTCCGCACCAATAAAATGTGCAACAATTTATGTTTTCCTTTCAATTTATATGTAATATGTAATTGAATGTAAATAAAATTTAAACTGCTTGGCTCCACATACCCTTCCAAAGCAGTATTAGAGATTTAGTGTGCATTAAGGACATTGAGCGTTGCCAGTCTAAGACACTTACAGTACTTCTGTCAAATTGACTCCCAAGTGTTTTAAGATGGCAAATGTGGGTGTTGGGATAGGCTTTTAAAAGTATACATTATGTATACAATTATGCAAATGAAATGTATTTCAATAAAAGTGTCTGCTAAATGTGTAAATGTATGATTATCAGATGCCAAGTTTGTCTTATATGCATTTGATAATAGCTTCGTGTCTGCAATGTTAGTTTACTTTAAACCTTGTTGTTGTTACTATCAAATTAGTGCAATTCACTAGTGAGAAAACAGGTAGGCTGTCTTAATACTTGCTCGTTGTGCCATTCATGCAAATACCATCTGCGAAGACAGTGAGAGAGAGAGGGAGCGAGAAGGGGGTTGAAGAATAGATTTTCTGAAACATGCTTTATGAGCGGTTGTATCCTATAGTGATATTTTTAATTGCTTCACACAAATTTGTTTTGAGGTAGGCTGCTACATTAATGTGCATTTCGGCAGATGAGCACGTAAAAGGCATGTCCTTAGGGAGACATGCGCTGTTCCCCATAATGAGTGAAGGTAATGAAAGACTTCACGCAGACAGATGTATCCATTCAAAACAGTAATAACTACTGTTAAGATGGCAAAGAGCAAATTACACCCAACTTTCATTAGAGCACATGTTTACCCAGGCACTGCAGGGACCTGTAATTTTATATCCTGCTCCCAGGAAACAAGGAAAGGGTACTAGCACTATCATTGCCACACATACAAGGTCAGGAGAGAGACAGAAACATGAGTTATTCGTGACTGGGCTTCCCTAGAGAACAGAGCGTATTCAGCGTGTAGCATGTGCTGGCGAGAGCAGGACACTTCGTTTTCTGTCAAAAGTGCACTGCGCTGAGGAAAGCCAGATTATTCTTTCTCTGATTACATAGCAAACATAGAAACTCAATTTGTGGGAGGAGATATGGTGTGTGTAATATATGTGCCTAGTCAGTTCTCTGCAGGGCCTTGGAGGGTCATTGATTTCACCCTTTGGTCCTTTTGATTATTATTATCTGCTCTCATAAGAACTATCGCAGCAGTGATGAAATGTATAAATACTGGAGATAATTTGAATAACTAGACAGTCCTTTCTGGCGTATCTTTTAATAACCACCTGGAGGGGAAGAGACATAGGCTTAGAAAGATACAGGTAGGAGATATGGAGATGTGCAGGTGATTTCATAGAATTAGCTGAATAGCTTTCAGTCCTTTCAATGCAGAATTATTTTAAAGCTTTTGTGTCTCAGTCTTAATTAAAGAACAAGATTCTAGTGCCTGTCACGTTGTATTGTTTTAAGTGGGCTCAGTTTAAAGATTCAGCATAACTACTCGGTTGTGAATCCTAGTTGAAAGTGTATACAGTACGTTCAATGAAAATCAGGCATAATTAGCCATCTTCTTGACCCCCCCCCCCCCCTTACATTGTCCAGTTTGTTTAATAGAGATATAAATTAGCACAGCACAGTTGTACTTGAACTGCCAATTAAATTGGTAACAGGAGGAGCTGTATCACACCTGCTCTAACTTTACAACAGAACTACTGCTTCATTTTGTTGTTCTTTTAAACTAAAAAATATAATTATGACATTCGGTGTCTTACTGTCTGTATGTGATCTGTATAGACACAACTGCAGCGTATAGACAATAAATTGTAGTTGTACTGTAAATGTGTTTCAACATTGATTTATGCAGTTAGCTGCTAAGCATTGCTAACCTGTATACTCTGTTACACAAAGTACATACTTTGTAGATAGTATTTTTAAACTGTAGGATATCAAAGTCACTATCAAAGAGTTGCTTGTTTTATATTATCTAAAAGATTTGTCAATTGACAGTACTATTTAATAGCGATATGTTTTCTTATTGACTTCCTTATGACTTCAGGGTTTTTCCCCCTATCATGGGGTCTTGGATTTTGTCTGATGAACTGTGGCGTTTCTTCACATCAACTGTTAGCTTCTTTTCAACTTGTGCAATATTAAGTTTAGTCAAGTAATGACCTGGATTTGTCTTTGGCTTGTTTTGTCTATAAACACTTGGGATCAGTCTACACATAGTGTCCATATTTTGACATTAAGCTTTAGTCTGGTCTTTTGTAGCTGTTGGATCTTTGGTATCCATCCCTTTGGTCCAGCACTGCTGTGCTTACATCATAGACAGGCTAGTGAGAGATTTTGGTTGTTCTATAGCTTGAATAAGAGTTGTTTGTAAGTATTTTGGGTCTGAAATATTGCCAAGGTTGAATGCCTGAGTTACAGACAAACAATGCCTCTGAGAAACATGTACTTGGTGAAGGATTTTTTTTTTTTTTTTTTAGTCGTAGTCCCACATTTATTGAATTTATGTAACAGCATTGCTTGAACTTTTCTTATCACCACCACTGACGTTGACAACCATGTCATAATTATCCACATATACTGTAATTCATTTGTTTAATGCTCTCTCAAATAAAGAATAGCTGAAATTAGGATAAGTTTAGCCTTGACTTAAAATCTTCAGGTTTGAAAATTCACAATAAGCAAAAAAATAAATTATCTAGAAACGATCTCATCTCATCCGTCATTTATCCCAATTTACATAACCGGTTTACCATAATTTCCTATGTGTTCAGCTGTTGAACCTCATAAAGGTCATTTTAACTCTGGTCATTAACAGTGTTGTGACAGCTTACGTCCCATGATGAGATGAAAGATCACACACTGCACTTGGCCATTCTACATAACTCCTCTCCATGCATGTAAGGTAATGGCCTGGGCTGGGAAATGAGAGGCAGGCGGGGGCCATGTAGGCAGGGGTAATGTGTTAATTGAAAGTTAGGATCACTTTGTGGCCATTAAAGGGGGAAACCTGAGATGTGCTAACGCGGCAGAGGCAGGCAGCACCTGCTGTCGCCAGGCTAATTGTGTTGGATTTGCCCGTGTCTGTCAGGAGCTGGCGCTCATCATGCTCCAGCCTCCAGTTACAGCTGTATTATTACCCTAGTTTGACATTACAGCAGGAGTCGCTGGGGGGGACTGGGCCACCTCACGACCCTTTCCACCACCTTTCCAGACAGATCTGCTTCCAAAAAGCCATCGGCGGAGAAGAATGAGGGAGACATTTATATCAGCACATAAACAGAGCAAGTTTTAAAGCGGCCATGGAGTGTCGCAAACTTGGGATCGCAGTCTTTAGATTTGGTGATGTTATTCCAAGAAATCACCAAGAACAAGGCATGAAGAAAGTTAGTCAGTATTCCATATTGTGGGTGGGGGGTGGGGGGGTTAAATTAATTTAAAAAAGATCACGTTCACATTTTTGAAAAAATTGTAAATAAAAAAATTCTGCCCTCTCGAATTTATATTCAACAAAGAAACATGAAAAATGTATTTCAGTCTCCACAAAAATATTAAATTGCATAACTGTAGCACCAGAGATCAACACATTAGGATCAAGTGACATTTAAGACTAGAGTAATGGCTGCTGAAGATTTTGCTTTGCCATCACAGGATTAAATTGCATTTTAAAATATATTGAAATATTATACAATATTACCGTTTTGACTTTATTTTGGATGAGATAAATTCAGCCTTTAATAATCATTATTATTATTATTATTATTATTATTATTATTATTACAGGTTAAAATGTATTTTTTTATTTATAAAATATTATTATTAAATCCGTTTAGGATTATATTAAAGGTGTTTGTGCATCTATTGGTTTTCAAAATAACATACTTTACTTGAGTTCCTTCATTGAATCTTGATTCATCAACATCAACAATCTCGAAACAGCAAGTTATGTATGTACATTCTTGTGAATCCAGCATAATAACCTTTCCACTTAAATTAAGTAATGGTTGAGGCCCACTCTTCGTAGTGTGGTTTATTTCATAGGTTTATTTACATTTGGTCATGTCAATAAATTTTACTAACTGGACAGATATTTGATCTCTGAGTTTTAATGCCCTCCAAGACTTATAAAAGATGGATGGCATTAGCATTGTCAGAAAAGTGAACTCTTATATAGTTGCATATAGTGCCAGATTAGTGGAATGCATTCTCTCTTTTTTGAAGACACACATTTATGCTGGTATAAATGGAATGTGTGTATCAAGTCAGAGAGCAATCCAGTTGCTCAAGACGCAGGAAGTGACTAAGTTTAGTCTGAATGTTTGAGACGGTTAACCCCCTTCAGATATGAGGCCAAGGCATATGAGGGATCTGAGAGCTCTTAAAGGCAGCCCCACTTGCATATGCATGTGCAGCACACAAACCAGGAGTGCTGTGCGGGTGACTAGAGATGAAACCATACTGTGCTTTTGAGGGCCAGCTAGGGGCAACGGCGTATAATCTGATTCCAACTCCTGCAACCTCCCTTTTATTTTTAATTGTCCCTCTGTAGCATTTAAGAGCTATTGATCCCCGGAAAAGCATTAAGTTAAAGAATCACTATTACTGTTCATATTCCCTGCTTAGGCAAGGCACATCAAAGGACATTTTAATGTCACCGACTTTCTGAGGGAATTTGAAGCCCAGGTTTGAACAGGCCAGCCTATGAGCGAAAAGGACACGCAATAGACAAATGTGAGGGCAATTTGCAGCTAATCAAATTGTGTCCGAGCATTGATTTCTCTATATGTAAAAGTTTACCATGCATGGATTTCAAAAGCTGACGGCATTTAAAAGTCAAATGTTATGTTCCCATGGTTAATCCTGTAAACGGCACAAGGTGGGCAAAGAGGGGAGGGCTAGTATTCATGACTTGGAGATTCGGTACGATGGAGCTGATACTGACGGAGCGAGTCGGAACAGGAGATGACATTTTGGAATAAAACTTTGGTTTGACATTATCTTTCCATTACATAAAACTTGGCTTTACTCCCCATAACAAATTAAATTTGGTTACACGTAGACATTCTACTAACTATGTTACTTTTTTAACTACATGTCAACTACCAGTCATTAAAGTATTATAAATCTGTCTGTTAATACTTTTTATTTTGATGGTTCCACAACAGGGATTCGACTGACTACACAGTAAGTAACTTTGCAAGTAAGTCAACTTATTCTACAAAATAGGATATCAAATACCACTGCCTCCTTTCGTTTTTCATTTAGAAATAATAATAGCAGCAAATGGTGAATTGAAAATGGTAAATGGTGGTTGAAATCACAATATTGCATGAACTCAACCAATCAGCATGTTTAGCGCCCAAGTCCTGCCCCCAAAAGTTTCGGAACTTTTAAAAAGTACTCCCTCGCCAGCAAGTATTGTCTGAGGGGCATTTTTTACCCAGAACTTTTAGTTCCTGGTTCCTGTGGTGGAAATAAACAGAGTACCAGCCCAAAGTCCCTAGTTCCTGCGTAAAGTTCCTGCGGTGAAAACGCGGCTATTAATTACTCACCGTCATGTCATTCCAGACCAGAACACAAATTAAAATATTTTTTAAGAGCTTTCTGACTCTGCATAGACAGCAACGCAACTGACACTTTCAAGGCCCAGAAAGGTAGTAAGGACATCGTTAAAGCAAAAATAATGACTTCATAAAACAATTTCCGTGTCAGTCTTCGACATGCGTTCTTGAGAGGATCGCGACAAATGCATCTGCTTTCTGACATAGAATATATCTTAATTTGTTTTCCAAAGATTACCAAAGGTCTTACGGGTTTGGAACAACACAAGGCTGAGTATTTAATGACAGAATTTTCATCTTTGAACTATCCCTTTAATAGTCTGCATCTGTTGGTTATGCTACCTGTCTTTTTTTTTGTGTGGGCTTAATTCACTAATCTTTCTGGATGCATTAGTTAGCTGGTAGCAGTTTCTTACATTTTTGATTTTATCACTTGAAGTCCTCATAGTAATTTGGGTACCAGTCACTGCCAGTGATCAATAACCAAGAGTCAAAGCCGTTCTCAAACTCGCTTTCTCCCTCGCACGTGTGTCTGGAAGTTTTGCAGGGATTTCACAAGCTCCCACACTTAATATTTCGGAGCATTTTTGTTTGAGCAGTCGACGTGCATCCCCTTCAGCTGCGAAATATAGCCCTTTCAAGTGAGACGTCCCCCTTCTTATGCCTCCACCCCCAGATGTTTTGATTAGCAGCGACTCGTATGCTGGTCAGATCCCGGGATTAATGATGGATAATTTGCCTATGGTTGGCACGGCACTCCGCCACTCTGCCAGGCTTTGGATGCCATATGGGCAGAAGCAGCTGTTTTCATTACTCTCCCTTGCCCAGATGTGTCAAACAGGATGCCTGCTTCAATCGGCTGTCTTGCTGGCACTTGGCGGGGGGTGCTTTGGACTTGCTTGGCAGCTAATTACTTTAATGTAGCTGAGGACGAAGGCCCCTGTGTGTTTTTTAAAGGGCTTTTTACAAACAGCTGAATGCCAGCTGTCACCTCCATGCAAAATAAGGGAAGACGGATAGGGTTCATGCAACCATTGACAAGAGACTGTAGGCGCAAATATGTTGAAGAGGAGGAGCAAATTGGGCCCAGCCCAGTGAACACAAGGAGGGTTTATCAGTCCAGCATCAAAGCATGTCAGTAACTTCATAGCAAGTTCACAGCACTAAACAGCTTGCAATAGAGTCGGAGTTCCTCTTGTGGCTTGTGCAGTAAAGTGTGCGCTTGCTATATATAAAGCATGCCAAGTCTCATTATGGACCGCACAAGCAGTTGCCAACAAAATATTCTGTTACGTTAACACTTAGTATTAGTCTTTTGCTTAAACATGCTTTAAACAGCTTTGAGTCTCTCTTCAAGTACTTTACTTGTTAAGAAACATTACCATAACAATTACAATCACTCTGTTTTTTTATCAAATACATATTTTATAATACTTTACATGTAAATATTCAATAATATTTTTGGTAACTTTATTTTAAGGTGTCCTTGTTACACGTTACATATTCTTACTATTATATTACCAATAAATGATTCATATTAGTACATGCAAGTAACCCTAAGCCAAACCCTCATCCTAACCCTAACCATATAGTAAGTACATGTAGCTAATTAATATTACTCAGTACTAAAATGCATAATTACTCCATAAAAAGGACATCTAAAACTAAAGTGTAACCAGTATTTTGCAGCTTTGAAGTTTGTTAATGATATTAATTATGCTAATAATGCTTAATAATTAACCTAGAACAATAAGCTAATTTTATGGTAATGCTACTGTAATGTCATATGTGACATATAATGTTCTTATTTTTAGTTTGTAATATTACCTATTGTTAACAATTGTGGTATGTGGTAATGGTGTATGTTATAATGAACTGAAAATATGGAATGTCGGTTGGTCGAGATATTTAAACTCATTAAATCTTCTACTTTTTTCATAATTACCATATTAACACATTCAGTTTGTTTTTAAGGCAAGGAAAGGAAATAGCCAAAGTGTAACTATTAGTTTTAGCCATTTGTGTGAATAACACTTGAATTGTAAATGTATGCAACAAGGCTCTGTATTCATTTTATTACACAAAAACAGATTCTTTACTTCTCAAACTGCATTAAAATGCATGAGAACTGGAAACATGGAGATGCAAATATTCCATAATTCCATTATAAAACAACATTCTTCACACTTTATTGATGTATGGACATTACATGTGTAAACAGCATTTCTGGGAATGACAATGTTTTATTTGTGGGTGATACTTCACTTGTTGAGTTTTGATGATAATTAAATTTCAACATGCAACGAATGCTAATTGAATAAATGCGTTAACAGCATAAAAAAAAAAAGAACGCCGCTAAACATATTGAATTAATTGCAAATGTTAACACATTAACTCTGACAGCCCTAAAAATATTAAAAACTGTGAATTGAAACATTCAACAGTGATTTCCACCAGATTAAAATTATAATAATAATCCAACAATATCCCCTTGTTCTGCATGAATGACACATGTCAAGATGACTCCTCATTCCATATTCACACCTATAGCTGTTGAAGAAATACAAATAATAGGTGTGTACATTTAGTCAATAGCATCATTACAACAGCACAGGCTATCAATAAGTCTTCATTATGATGCACTGCTCTGTCTATATTAGCCCTTATTGTGCCTAGCAGCACCATTATGAAGCAGCACTATTTGAGGGCTTTCTGCTGCTGTCTCATATTTTTGACATCCATCAATAAGGACTTTTCCACACTTGTAGGTTTAGCACCTCAAGTGCTGCCTTGACAGATAGAGTTCATATAGGGCTAATGATCAACTATGGCCACTCACTAGCTGGTGTTCATCTAAGGTGTAGCACCTTACTGGCTGTTTTTGTTTGTTTGTTTTTCTGACATTAGGTGGTTTTAATGTGCATGGTGACCCTTGAGACCATCATGCTTGGCTGACTCGAGCACTGCGGAGGGGCTATTTTCAGACGAGTGCTTGTTTGAGTATATAAAACAAAGAATTGCAAGAGAAAACAGACAACAGTGCTTTACCATCTCACCCATTTCCAGTTACAAGAGCGTTGGTTTGTACTGCTTCTGTATTGATTAGTTGTTTGTGCTCTTTATAGGGCAAAAATAGTACTTAAGTGATACAAATAAATATATTAGGGCTGTCAAAATTAACGTGTTAATACAAATTCATTTTAATGGCATTAATTGTATTAACACAGTGCGTATTTTCGGTTTGACCCATGGATTAACCCATAAATTAGTTGGAGAAATGGAGATGCTGACAGTGTTCCAACTTATCGACTTTGTCGCTAGATTTAGCAACCTTACAGACCTCTTTAGCTACTTTTTTTTTTTTTAGCACCTAGCGACAAATGTTTAGGGTTTGACTAAACCTTTTTTAGTTTCTGAGACTCGCCGGTACTGCCACGCGAGCGTGGGGTTTCTCCCGCTGCGCTTCTCTATGTCTGCTCTGTTCACCGAGAGGCAGAGAGGAGCAGCACTTTCAGTTAAAATATATGTATTACTGCATGTTGTTTCTCTAATTTCACATGCAAGTATAGCCGAAGATTTCGCTAACAACCCAAGTAATCCATACATATAAAACAAAACAAATAAGTTCAGAAATTAAGTTAACGTATTTTCCGGAACTATAAGTCACACTTTTTTCATATTTTGGGTGGTCCTGCTACTACTAAGTCAGGTACAACTTATTTATCAAAATTAATTTCACATGAACCAAGAGAAATGAACCAAGAGACAAAAACATTACTTATTAATGTTTTCTCTTGGTTCTTGGTTCTAAATAAATGCAACTTATAGTCCAGTGCGACTTTTTTTCCTCATCATGACGTATTTTTGGACTGATACGACTTATACTCAGGTGCAACTTATAGTCCGAAAAATACGGTATGTGTAATGAAATGGAATGAGAAAGGGAGAAATAATTTAACACATGAAGGAAGTGCTCAGTGTCAGTGGAAATTAATATTAGCTGCTTCAGTCCCAACACCTACAGTACCAGGATGATAAAGATGAAACAAGGGTGGACATTTCAGCAAGACAGTGATCCCAACAACAGCCAAGAAAACTCTCAGTTGGTTTCAGAGAGGGAAAATAAGGCTGTCAGAATGGCCTAGCCAATCACTTGATTTGAATCCAATAGATATCCAATCTTGGATGTTATGAAGATTGAGTACATTTTCAACAAATTTTCGTTTTTTTTTTTTGATGAACTATTTCTTTAAGAGTTGCGCTTGTTAATACAGCAACGCCATTGTGTCATGTAATTGGCAATATGTTATTTAATTTAATACTCAGTTCTTGGAGTCAGTCATGACAGTTGTAATGTCTGATTCGTGTCTCTCTTTCTCTCTAGTCAAACTCAATTTCAGCCTTTTGTCCATGTTCCCCCATAGGAGCCCATTATTATGCTGTACGTATGTAAGAGAGTGCTGGATTTTACAGCATAATCAATTCAGGACTTGACACACTTTCGTTCGGCAGCCCACTTCTTATGACTCTGTTTGGCTCCTAACCGGCATGTGTGAGGGTGCTTCATACTTTGAAAGTTTCTCTGAAATGATTTACATTGAAAGTCATTCAAAGTTTGCAGAGGAGGCAGTCTCAAGAGAAGAGGAAAACATAATAAGTGAGTCAGTCTGTAATTTGAATAGCTGGCAGTCCGTTTACAAGACTATAAGTTTTGTGCTATTGTGAAACTGAAATCTCATTAATCTTAAGTATTCAATTAGGTTTGTCAGAGATGTAAAAAATAATTCCTGTATTTTTATAAGACAAACACCTGTAGTTAATATCGCACCATGTAAGGAGTCCATTCAATATTGAACCTTAAATTTGATCCAATAGATATTATCGTATGATAATATACAGTTAATAATGTGAGAATTTCATTACGTGAAGCAAATGCATTTATGTGTTACTCGTCACAGTTAGGCTTATATTCAATAAACGGACACATAAACTGGCCCCAGGGCCCTCCAGAATTTTGAATACATATTATAATAGAAAAGCCTGCGAATGTGGTGCAGTTTCAGGTTAGGCTCTCAAAAGATGAAGGAGCCTCAACATTTCTTTGATATGTTCGAAATGAAATAATTATAATTCAAGATGGGGGTGCTGGGAAGAGGGGGAACATATTGCACCCATTCAAATCTAACTTTGTTCCCCAAACTGGAAGATTGGATTTTCTTTATTAAATTATCTCTCTTGTTCACACACTCAAGGGGGCCATTGGCTGTAGGCGCTGAAAGAAGGAGACGAGGGGGGAGCGAGAAAAGCAAGCGAGGGGGGGGGGGGGGGGGGGAATCTCGTCTGGGTTGTTGGATGCGAAGCTGGCATAATTCTGGTTCGGGGAGGAGAATGAAATGTTTTGTTCTGCTGATGCCCTTCTCTGAGAAGGGGTGAGTTTGGACTGCTTTTTTAAAACTGTCCATCTCTGCTCCCTCTCTGTCTCTCTTGTGTGAGACTTTGTTGTGTGCCAGCATCAGGCCCTGAGCCTCTCACCGCTCCGGGCCTTTGATGTAGCCCCGCTGTGCTGCCACCCCCTCGCAATCCGATTGGCGGACGGCAGGCGGGGCGGCTGGGGCAGTGTGGGAGTGGAGGAGGGATGAAAGTGAGCGGGGCAGTGAGAGGGCACCTGCACACAGAGCCTGGCCTGTGCCTCCAGCTCCAGCCTCAACTGCGTACCCTGACCGCGCAGTGAACTTCTATGTCAGCCACCATCACACGGTCGACGTGACCCTTCTCTCTCTCTCCCCACGTTTTTCTCTCTGTCGGTTTCGTTCATTCTCACTCACTGTCACTTTGTCTGTGTAAACGTGTGTGTGTGTGTGCATCTCACTTTTGAACTTGAATTTGAGCAGTTTCTACTGGAAAAAAGTCAAAATAGTTGTATTTTGGCACATTAGCTATAGGATAAAGATCATTGCATTAAATCTTTTAACATTAAAATACCATCAACTGCCAGAACTGATCTCTTTTAGCCATAAATCTGCATGTTACTTCACACACACACGTATGATCAACAATAAATAAATAGCTGTTGCTGTGCTGCCACTGTTTTACATTCTTCGATCATATACATGTGTTTTATTGTTTTCGACATAACATATTTGGTTTTCTGTGATGTAAGATTTTTTGTTGTGAATTATGATATACCTACATACCTGACTAACAGAGATGAGATTTTGTCTAAAAGTAATCTTGGAAGAACAATATCAGTTTGTATTGATTGAAAATTATAAATACATAACAGTATTGAGCGTTTATTAATATATAGCTATATAATTTACAGCTATTATTACAATATATATATATATATTTTTTTTTTTTTAAATAGAAGTTTACCTAGTCCTCTTATGCTCGCCAAGTCTGTATTTGTTTAATTAAAAATATAGTAAAAACAGCAATATTTTATAATGTAATTTATTCTTGTGTTAGCAAAGCCTAATTTTAAACAGCCATTCCTCCAGTCTGCAGTGTCACATGATCTTTCAGAAATCAGTCTAATATGATGATTTGGTGCTCAATAATATTTTCTTAAAACCGTGCTTGCTTACATTTTCGTGGAAACTGTAATTCATTTTTCAGGATTGTTTGATGAATATTAAGTTCAAAAGAATGGTATTTTATTTGAAATAGAAATGTTTTCAGTGCTATGCCCATTAAAAGATTTTACTGTCACTTCTGATCAATTTAATTTGTTGTTGCTAAATAAATCAATAAATATTACTGACCACAGACTTTGAATGTTAGTGTATATATGATTACAAATATTATATAAAATAATACTGGCCAACAGTCTTGTTAACGACTATGCTTATATCGGTAGCACTTTATTTTATAGTCCTGTTCCTCATATACATACTATGTACTTATTATAGTAATTACAATAACTATGTAATAACTAGGTACTAACCCTGAACCTACCCCTAAACCTAACCCTAGGCCATTTAGTTACCTTGTGTTACCAGAACTTTCTTAGATAAATACACTGTAAGTACACTATAAGTACATGTTAGTACACGTACTGTAAAATAAAGTGCAACCCTTATATATCATGTTGGAAATTTGCAATAGTAGAAATGATCGAAACTCTAATAGAACTGGCACAATGCTTCTTAATTTCTCCATTTAAGACTCATGGTTGTCACATAAGACTTCTGCATTGCCAATCGAAATGAACATTGAGAATCTTTGGCATAAATGAGTCAGTATCTATTTAATGTGAAGCAGATGAACACTGGCCAACATCTGTTAAGTTCCAACTGTAGGCTGATTTGCAGCTCTTTGAGCTCCGTGGGAATTTGATTAACCATAAAATGGTGCATTATGTCACTCCTATTAGGGCCATTTAGTGTTGCCAGAAGGTCAGCACAAAAAAAGACCTCATCTTCACTTTTATTGAGACATCTCAGCAAAAAGGGCTCTGTTTCAGAACAGCTGTATTCCAGGAGAGGCTCCATCACAATGAGCTTCTATGCACCCCCTTTCATCTCCCATTGCACGGCGGTCAGAGGAGCCTGTGATGTGCCCGGGCTCAGAAAAGAGAGGAATGTTGGCTCAAGCTAAAATCGTGTACTTTGTAGAGGAGAACTTTGATTTGTGTTGGATCGCTGATGCTTTGATAGTAATTTTGACATGAGTCATGATACGCCGTGGATATGAGAGCAGATTGATGGTGTTTGGCTCACAGTTGGTAGTGTTGGTAGGCTTTTTTTCAGTCGCATCTGGACATTTCTCATCCTTAAAAGTGAAAGCATCAATCAGACAGAGACAAATTATTGGGCTAGCAGGAAAAGCGCTCAGTGTGTGTAGTCCAATTAGATTATTGCTCTTCAAACATTTGTATGACCTCATGGCATTAATGGGAGATCGACAGTAATACCTCAATGACTTGCAACAATGCACCCTCAGGTACATCCAGTTGAGCTCGGCTGTAAATAACTATAATTTTACCTCAATCAGGGTCATGCACCAGCTCTCTCGGAGTGCCCATATGCAGTCCAGGCCTGCTTCTCAGGGAGCCCTTCATAATTAAGACCTCTCCTTTGGTCAGGCCTCCTTTGAGGACACATATCTTAAGCTGACCCTGCGCAAATGCAGTTGTAGCAAAGGTGACCCACTTGTAAATGAGGGTCGCGCTTCAGGTGGTGGGAGGTCACAGGGGTTGTGGCGGTTGGCTCTCTTTGTGCTCTGGGTCTTGGCCTCTTCTTCCACCCCCTCAGCAGAAATCTGTGTTCGATTGGGTTAGTGCCGATAACGTATGGAGCTGGAGGGCGCGCTGAGGGTCACCTCCGTAAACACGGAGATGTGAAAGGTGACAGGCAGCAAGAGCAGAGCCAATAGAGACCACTGAGCATCTGTCACATCAGCCAGACGAGACTGTTTGCTCAGCATTCATAGAGTAGATCATGTCTTAAAGATACTTGGATGTAGGTTACAGGGACTGGATCACACCATGACCTTATAAAAAAACATTTCAGCTGGTGTTTAATGCATGCCTTGTTGTTATATTTAACATTAATAGATACATAAATACCATTTTAAAGACCTTATGATATGACCTGAAGAGCACAGTTTACTTTCCTCTGCTGATGTATCTCCTGTTTTCTCTCCATATACTGTAACTAGTAGGTTTTCGTTAGGTGTTTCTTCAGCTTGAAAATGAAGGTAAATATCACTAGTGAACTGCATATTTTTATTGTGTGTGTCCTTTCCAGTTGAGCTGTCAAATAATGCATTGAAGTCAGTGAATGTTGTTAGTATTATATTATAGTGTGTGTGTATTAAAGATTCATAAAATGCTAGCTATGAAATTAACCTTAGCAAGGCAAATGAGTTGACCATTTCATTCCCAAGTGTGTAAAATGTAATGTCCACAACATATTCATGACCTCTAGAAAAAATTGCTAAGTAACAAACTTTTCCTATTGTTTCAACTGTTTGATATTGGGGGAAATTAAATAAACTAAAAGTGTGTTTTTAAGAAATTATATTATTTGTATTTATTTTTCTAAAACTACACATTAGCACACTGTTCAAATGTGTTAAATGATTTCAGTTTTTTTTTCAGTAAGGATGCATTAAATTGATAAAGTGACAGTAAAGACATTTATAAGGTTACAAAAGATTTGTAATAATTAGATAAGCATTATTTGAGAACAAAATCAGTTTTATCAGAATGATTTGTGACCCTGAAGACTGGAGTAGTGACTGCTGAAAATTCAACTTTGCCATCTCAGAAATACATTTCATTGTAATAAATATCATCTTAGAATAAAGTAAAATACAAAACAATTTAAAATGTAAAATTGTAATAAGATTTCACAATATTACTGTTTTAGCTGTATTCTCAAATAAATGCAGCCTTTTTCAGACTAAAACATTATAAAATCTTGAACCGTAGTGTACGTCAAAGGCGTGAATCATGATTTGTTTCTTGCTAGACTGCGGCAGGTGGTATTGGGGGAGGGACATTCTCATTGTAGAGAGCATTTGATTGGATGAATATCTGTATAGTGCAGGATGGGTCCTTTTTCTAAAAAGGTTTCAAATCTGCTAAACGTTGACTTTTAGGAGTACGCCAAGTAATGTAAATTACCAAAGCTAAAAGATACGTCTACAAGCATTTTCATTTAGGTTTAATCTTTTTACATTAGTTTTTTTTAAGCTATAATTTTTTTTCTATGGTACAACCACATGTAGGCCTGATATATAAATGTGTGTTTAGTTTGGTTCTAATCCTTCTTCCATATTTTGCTCTCTCTCCTGACTGCAGAGATCTTAAAGAGTGGAGGAGACCGGGGGGAAGTGTGAAAGTACTCCTGCATGGTCCCTCAGACTCTCATAGCAAAGCGTTAGAGCAAACAGCACTTAGGCCAAATCCCAAAGGCCGTGCCTAGTGCAGCCCAGCCCACATTAGCTCTAGCACAGCTCCCTGAAATGGACTCGGCTGAGCGGAATGAAGCCCATGAAGCAGCATGCACACCATGCCGAGGGCTTTATCAGGCACAGATCAATGGATGGCGGCATTCTCCTGGAGCTCCCGCGCTGCCAGGGCCAATACCGGGTCTTCTGGGAGTGGGGAACGAACGGGGGAAGCTGGGAGTCATTGATAGGCTTAGTCCATGTTTGTGTTTGTGTGTTTTCAGAGGCGTGTGTGTGTTCAGTGGTGTGTGTGTCTTGGCCACTTTAATCAGGTTTTTCCAACAGCAAACACATAGTGGTTAGTGAAGCGTTGTGGGGCGGAGGAGCTTTTCTCTGGGGAACAAAAGATAGGGAGATGGCGTAGGAGGGTGGGTGCGGCCCACTCTGCAAGCTCGGTTCAGCTGGCCGGCTCCAGAGCCCCCTGCCCTTCCAGCTGTAAAACTGGCTGACAGCGAAACACTAAAGTCCCATACTCTTAGAAGGGTACACACTCAACTGCAGCATTACCAGGCCTGATTGCCCCCTTAAGCAAGCAAGCCTTTTTCCCAAACCTCAACCGTTATCACACATATGGAGATTACACATGAATAAACAGCCCACGGTTGTGTTTGTTGTAAAACACAGTGAACTATGTCTTCTAAGAAGTTAAAAGATTGTTTTTTTGCTGTTTTTGACAAATACCATAAGATCATGTTTGCATTTCACAGTTGTAAAGTTTGCTATTCACAGCTATTTATAAAGTTTTGGAGGACTGCAAAATTAAAGTATGAAAAGTTCAGTGGCACTCTACATACAAATTAAAATAAAAATGCAAATTAAGCAACGTCACACTATTCCCAATTTAAAAATAAAAATAAAACCTATGCCATAATTTATTTAGCATACATTTATTTCATACTTAAACTTTTATGCAATTCTTCAAGTCCATTAACCTATTTTATTTCACAAAATAAATGTATATTAAATACTTATTTTTATTAATTCACCCAAAAATGGAAATTCTATTAGTATTCGTAATATAAAAGAAGAAATTAAAAAAATAATGTTTATTTGGACACACAATGAAATTCAATGGGGTTTTCTAATCAGGGTTATTATCATTAACTAAAACTAAAATGACAATTTACTTACTTAACTCAATATCTTATTCAACTAATAATAAAATCTAATAATAAGAACTAATTCAATATATTAATAAAAACTACAATAGTATATCAGTAATAATAAAATAACACTGGTTTAAACATTATATTGTGTTCCAGAAGAAAATAAAAAGGCATAAATGATTTTAGTTTTTGGGGTGAACTGTCCCTATAAACAAAATCGACAGTGTGATGCTTTTATACAACAGTTCATTCTTAAATATATAAGTATTACGGATCACTCTTTTGCCAATCAGTTCAGAGTATTTTAGTGTTCATTAGATAATGTTTCTTTGATAATCTTTCACGATATAGATCCACAATACCCAAAGACATGCTGTATAGATTGTTGTTTAATAAACAGTTGATATTAAAATAAAATAAAAATCTTATAATTACTTATACCACATTGTTATACTATAGAAGTGTCACTGTGTTCCAAAATGCAAATATTTACTTGTAAAGAAAATCAATTGACCTAGTAATGAGAAATTAACTCTTAAAATTGCCTGTTCGAATTGAAATGATCAAGTTAAAAGTCAGAGCATAAACATGCCATTAACCTTCCCTGTGTTTGTTTCGTCCTTTTTGGGTGCTCTTATAAGCATCAGGCTTCCTCTGTGCCCAGCGGAGTTTCTGACTTAATCAGAAATTGAATGAAAATATCTTCGGGAGCACCTAGCCTTGAGAATTAGCACCGTGGATGAAGGATTCGCAACAAAAGAAGAACTGATTGGAGAAGGGATGTGGCCTTACGAATCATCCTAAATGTATGAAATTGGCTAATGTCAAGGCCACGGCACGAGCGGCCCGATGCTCAGAGCGGGCGAACGCGCAGGTGGTGCCAAGCAAAACAGTCAAGGCCCCGCCATCTTGTTTACATGATTCTCAGGTCTCTCCTTTCATCACGGCGGCTGGCGCTCCTCCTGCAGGAGCTCAGAGAGATTGAGAGAACGAGAGAGATTGCAACTTTGGCCCTATTGTTTAACAGCGGAGGACACTGAAAATGATTCTGAAGAGCAGAAGACACACGGCGGCTCCGTAACCTTTAACTGCACTTCCTTAGCTGAATCTCATCCAATTAGACCACTGTATATTTTCCCTAATAGCGGCTGATGAGGCAGGGCGTATGAGCCAGCACGCCCGGCCCCGCGTTGCTATGCAGCGAGATGGCTGCTTAGCAGCAGAGGAGCGCTGGGGGATAAGTGAGCAGAGAGCTTTAATTTGATAGGGTTAGAATCCTGCAGGCTCCAGGGTCGCAGGTCATCAGGAGCTCGTCTCACACTGAATATGAAGAAATCAGAAGTAAATTGCTTACATCTGCTGCTGGTGGTTGGGGCCGGCTGTGATTGGCTCCTGGAGGTGGATGCCATCTCGCATGGGCTAGGCAAGGGGGCCTGGGTGTAAAGAAAGCTTGTAATTGGAGTAATTCAGCATTAATAGATGTTAAAAACACTACGAAGAGCCAAGCCTGTTTGAAATGCTTCGAGATCTGTAGCATGTTTGTTCCTGCCTTTTTAATTCTCTCGTGTTGTCACTTTGTGCCATGACTACTGATGATAGCAAGCTCGAGGCAGTGCTGGCAGCGCAAGGTGATGTGAAGGTCACCTGTCACGCACAGCAGCTAAAGAACTGTAACATTTACATGATTATTCTTTGCTCTGTATTTATCATGGTAACGTGAAGCTGTGTTTATGTGGAAATTACTTCGCTAATATTGTGGGGGTTACAGTACTCGAATGGGATATATCATTAAAGCTGTTAAAAATAGTTAATTGTTAATTGAAATGGTGCTGAAATCAAATAGAATGTGAAAAACGTAAACAAAATTGATAAATGTTGCCTATTTACTAAACCCTAATAAAAATGACAAAAGAACATAAAACTGCTATAAATAATTCTAATTAAAAGGATAAACTGATGTAATGAAAAGCTTTAAATATGTAATACAGTATGAATAATACTAAAATAACCGTAACACTGATATGTAATAAATCATATTACAGTTTCCATTACATAAACAGCCTTATATGTCCTATGAACTATAATTATAATGTATTTATAGAGAGCGAGCGAGTGAGTTGTGTGTGTGTGTGTGTGTGTGTGTGTGTGTGTGTATGTATGTATGTGTATATATATATATATATATATGTGTATATATATATATATATATATATATATATATATATATATATATATATATATATATATATATATATATATATATATATACACATACATACATACATACATACACACACATGAACACACACACACACACACACAAACTTTTTCCCCTGTATACACCAGCTTTAACACTTCCCTGGACTCATGTCACTGCTGTAAAGCCGTCTCTGCAGCCCTGTCATTGGGACTGTGTCCAATGGAAAATTAGACTGACTGTGAATTATCGCAAATGTTCTGGCAAATGACACTCCATTTGAAGGTCTTTGTCACCAATTATGTGTCTATTAAAAAACAGTCAATCAGTCAATGTGTAAATAGCTAGCTCTCAGAGGGCTCACTCGCTGACAGGAGGCTGTCGATAGTCTATCTGATATGATTTGGCCGTTAAGAAACTAGGGACTCGCCTTAATTGTGGCTTCAAGTCTCCCGACAAACTACATCTATTCCTACTCTTGCGGCTGATGGATTTAGCGAACACTTACAGAGGGCTGTAATGTCGCCTGCGTGTAAAACATTCAAATCCTGCACGGTTTGCTGTTGCCACGCTACTTTTCCTGTAAGTGTTTGAAGTTTACGTAACCCCAAAAGCTTGGTTGAGAGGGTAGAGCCCCTCACGACCCCCAGCTTCCACCACACCCCTTAACAGTCTACTGAACAGCTCCGACATGTAACTAAACAAAAACACTAATTGGATGTCTGGCTGACTAATTTGATTTCCGAAAGAGCTGAAACCGAAACCCTGTTAGCTCCTTTCGATGACAGACGCTAATATTATGTTCTCACGCTGTAACTGCAGTTTTAGTGGGTATCCTTTCCCCAATCAAAACAACCGCTGCTTACCATTATTGCATTATGTTACCATTTTGAAATAAATGACTGCGTTCTGGTTCAGGCTAGTCGCTGTAGCTTAGACAGACCCATTAGAGTCATTGTGCTTGTCTGTCTCAGGTGTCTCAGTCACTTGAGATAATTATCTGGATAGACATATCGGTGAAGTGTTACAGTAGTTGTATTTATATGACTGGATCAAATCTGTTCATTCCTTGTCATAATGCAGTTGGACGTGATGGGCCCTATTTATAAATTCTGGCGATTATTTGTTGTATTTTTAGCATACATCCTGCTTCCGCAACAACTGTCAACAGTTTCAAGGAGGACAGGCATAGAGCGCGAAAATAAAGACGAGAAAATAGGTCTAATGGTGGCTTCGGCTTTCAAGTTTCCCCCTGGTACAGAGACTTCAGCTTTCACTGTCATCTTATAAATTTGAAAATTTACATACAGCGCAGATATTATTCTGCCTTTCCACAAGCTCTCTGTTTGGAAATCTTATGAGACTAAACACATTTTTTTTACCGCCGCCGATCAAGATGAAAGATCTTCAGTACAGCATTTGTATGCTTCAGTCACTAATGGTTGATTTTTTTGATGTTTGATTTTGGCGGATGGAAGTAAATCAAGATTTACGCCTTCTTAGCTCACTTAAATTGGCCATTATGGAGCCTCATTCTTTGGAAGAAAATGCTATTTTAAAGACCATGTGGACGGATAAAGTCCCGTACTTTCGTTGCGGCGCTGTATTGACAGGTGGATATAAATATTCCCTGGGGACGAGCTTTCAAAGAAAAACAGATTAAATAAACGAGTCGCATACCTCAAAGTGAAGCTACCTTTTTGACACTACTTTGTAAGCATGATCTGCACCAAATATTCATCAAGACACAGATGATACAAATCCCTCAGAAGATAAGCACTTTCCTCAAAACTCTGCTAAAAGGATTTTACTAATGCTTTGGTCCTTCCCATCTGTTTGGATGGAAATCTTAGACTCGAAAGGTTCATCGCTTCAATTAGTAATTATATAACGTCTGATGCAATATTTCTTGTAACCTCCTTGCTAATGTTTAAAAAAGAACGAACAAGGGTTGTGCGTTTCTTCGAGCTGTAGCTCTGCTATGTTTAAGCGTCGGGACACGGTAATAGGAATATCTAGAGGTCAGTCAGGGTTAGTCAGGCTTCCTCTACAGGAAATGAGCTTTTGGTGTGCTGTGTTCCCAACGTAATGAGCAACGCCCCAGTGTTTAATCTTTGCTAATATTGTTATAATAACTGGATGAATTATTAAAAACAAGCAAATATATGACTACATAATCCTAAGACCACCAGTGTGCGAAGGGCTGTGTGAATGCTGTGCAGTCGTGTGTGTGTGTCTGTGTGTGTGTGTGTGTGACTTGAGCTTACTGCAGACTGTGATTATTTATATGGAGGTCTAATAGTGCAAACACATAGCAGCAGAGCTAGCTGTATTATTATAGTTATTTTTGTTAAATTACCAAATTTAGGGGTTATCTAAAAATGTAAACTTTAACACAGTTATTTTCCTTTAATTGTTTATACCCACATGCTATGATTTGATTGTGTGATGGATATACTTTTGAAGGTCATCATTGTTTATTTCATATTAGAGCCGTCAATATCAAGTTTCAAATCGCAAATCCATTTCCCATATTGTGTCCGTATTGTTTATATCCAGCACGACTGTGAGGGCAAAACTGTCCCCGGCTCGAGATGTTTCGCGAGTCAGCAAAAGCTAACGCTGATGTCTGTAATAGCCCGGCTTTGCTCTGAATTTCCATGATAAAGGTGGACACAAAGATGGAAAAAGGGGAGGAAGAATAGTCGCAGAAATGAAGAGGCCCTTTTCGATCCGCATAATATTTCCTTTCGTGAGCATGAAGCTCAGCGTTGGACACACTTTAATGTCGAAATCACAAATGAGCAAATGCAAGTGTTTTGTCAATAGCTTGTAAATAGTTATTCATATGATGCTAATTTTACCCGGTCATTTCCATCACGTCATTCTACGCTGGAAAATTGCAATTAAGTTTGAATAGATAAAAAAGGAAAGAAGCACCAGACATGCCAACTGCTCTGCATTTCAAGGCTTGATTGGACTAGCAGCTAGTCAGTATGCTGCAGTGGGTTTCATCGCTGTTAATTGATCCTTTTTTTAATTAATGTGGAAAGAGGAAGGCCGTATCTCTGTCCTGTCTGCTTGTCCTCTCATAACAGAATCAAACTCCAGCTCACGGAGTTGTAAGCTGTGGCTTGTAGGCAGGTGGACTATTTTTGGTGTGCTGCTTTGCAAAACCATCCATATGTGTGCTGGAGATTGTCTGGGTTCATTAACCAGGCCGTTTTCATTTGCAAGCTTTTGCCTTGTGATTCACATAAGGGTGCGTGGGATATTACACAGAGTTCTTTTCTTTCTGATACCTTTATTTCATTTTTCCCAGGCTTTTACATCCTTCCACTCAAAAAGGCATATGTGAATATCAAATTACCTCCTGTTCAAAATCTAGTCATTTGCTTTTACTGTATCATGTCCTTTGAAAACTAGTAATACATTATTTAAAACCAATCGCGAATGCACACTTTAACAATTTGAGTGGCAGAGAATCTCAAGGTTACGTCATGTAAATTACTTTAGTTATAATTAAGACTAAATCATAATTTTAAATCCTTTTTTTCATCAGTTGACTATACATTATTTGCTCATGCATCCCTCGGGCTGTGGTAGTCGAATGCATTTCTTCTAAATCATTTTCTGAAGGGAAAAAAAAGATACATTTAATAGAATCTTTTGCTTTAACTTGCCATTTTTGACCACAATCATCTTGATCAATTCAGAGGTGTGAAGCAACATTTTAACATGACTCTCCATACAAAAAAAGCTCAACTTAATTTCTATGATTGCAGTAAAAGTTACTAAAAGAGGATTAGCTGTACCCCCCCCACCCCCACCCCCTCGGCAGACGATGAAAAAATAATGAGGAATGGCAGCTGAAGACTGAACATGTACGTATCTGTTTCTGTCTAATTAAATCTGTGAAGGAGGCTCAGACTTGCTTCTGCCATGTGGTGCAGACATGCTTGCAGCTCTTTTTGTGGTGGCATACTGCCACCTATGGGCTTAAAAATAAAAATGGCTGGAGTCCCAACAGAAGGGGGTTATTATTGCCTTGACTTACGGAAATAAATGTTTCATAAATATGAAATGTAGAATTATACATTCAAAAACTGCCAAATACTATCACAGATTTTTAGAGGGAATTTCCCTTACATGCATGTGCATGAATTAATATAGTTTAGTTCAAATTTTAGTGGAATATTAATATTGTTCTTTTTTGTTAGATCTATGCATATATATCATTCGAGATTAGCTTTTCCATATCTCCTAAATAAAGGATATTATAAGAGGAGAGCAGCTACAGAAGGGTGCAGATATTGAGACTTCATTTATCTTCCAAGAACATGGCCATGGCCTTTCTATCAGGCCTAGAACCGCAAATGAAAAGAAAAAGGAAAAAAAAAAAAGAAAAGAAAAAGAGAGGCTGCAAGAGGGAGATGATGATGATAAAATAGAAAAAAAAAAGCCAAAGTATGTTTCCAGATTTTTATCCTCCCACGGTCAGAAGAGTGACTGTGAGGAAGTCTTGGCCAGGCCACCTACGCTCTTCACATCCTCTCATCTCTGCCGCTGTTTCTCCATCATTTGTTTATTCATTCGTCTGTTTTACAGACGTCCCGCGGCTGCTGTCCCGCTCTCCAGGTGTTTAGGAAACTGACAAACTTTTGATGACTTCATTGCAAAAAAATATGATTTCTTTCGTTTGTCCTCTGTTCTGCATAACATTTGAATAGGCAGTTGCAATATGGTCAAGTATTATAAACATATTCCAAGAAAGTACAGTAAAATCTTTGTTTTAAATATTACCATTATTATTGCTGTACATGTGTCTGTGTTAAACTTAATAGCTAAAACTTAATCACAAGAAACATTTGCTGGGTAGCATTGAATAATTTGTGACTACTTTTCAGAATAGTGCTCCAAGTAGAAATACTTTATCTCTGCTTGACATGTGTCGAAAAGGACACCTGACGTGTCCTGTAATTTGGTATAGGAATTCATTTTATTTCCATATTCGTGTTTTGGTGAACATTAGCTGTATGTGCTTTGCTTAACGTTTAGTATAAGCCCAATAGAAACCAGGAAAAGCACAGATTTCTTAAACATTGACATGAATAATAGAGTCAATTCTCAAGTTATCTGCTATTATCTGGAAAGTATCATGCAGAAAAATTATATTTGCGAACTCAAGAAAGTGACTTATTTTTCAGTCAATGTAATAATCCTAAGAGCCCCCTTTTCCCTGTGTCATTGTGCTGAGGCGCTACGTATGTTAACACTATTAAATCACCTCAGATGTCTAAGTGATTCAATCTTATTCACTGTGGACAAGTGAATTGAATTCCCCTAAAGTGCCTGTCTAGATCCTGTCTATGTGTGACGGGTTGCTAGGTTGCAGAGAGAGTTCGGAATCTATCCAGCGCTGTGGTGTGTGTGTGTGTGTGTCAGAAACGGCTTCTCATTGGAAAATGTCTCGCGAAGGTTGAATTAATGCTTTATCGATATCGGGACACATCACACTGATGATGTCTCGGATCTAAAGAGCTGAACACTTTTTATATGATTTACTGAAGTTTTATATGATTTACTGAAGGCTGCACATATGGTGCACATACGGGCCGGAAATTCTCAATGTCCAAGTGTTTCTAATTGCACATCACTAAGATTATGAGCTAAATTCCTAGTAATTAATGAATAAAAAAAAAAAAATTGCTTGTCTATTTCAGGTTAGCAGACGGCATGGCAAATGATGGACTCTGTGATGCAACATATTGTGATATTGGTTTGATTTCCTCTGCGTAGCCTACTGTGTATATGTGAATGTATGTTTTTATGACTATACTGTAAGTCTCACTGTATTGCATTTAATAAACATATTAAAAACACATATTATACTCGTCCACTATTAAATAAGAAGCTATAGTAGTGCTCTTGGCCTCCCTTCACATAAACCTCATGTCGTTCCCCGTTCATAGCCCTGTCCTGTCAGAGACGCTCTATAGCGCAGTGGTGCTTAGCGACCCTGACTTTCTGACCTGTTTCCCGCTCAGCCTCAGCCACTTCTGCACGAATGGCCGCTGGCTCTCCATCTCTCCGACTCGTCTAACTGATCAAGGACCGGTGTTAGGAGTGCCAGGCCACACCAGCGTGCCCATCTTTGATTGGGTTAGTTTATTATGCTCTCCTGAGAGCCCGGCTGTTTCAGCACAGCGTGACAATGCCCTCCAGGTCAGGTATAAGAATAACAATAGGGGTGCCTCTTTCCATCCTCCTCAAAGGCGGGGTCTGGGATGTTCTATTAGCATTCTTAATTGTGGCCATGCAAATGGAAGATGTGGAGAGTGAGCAGACGAGATGCTCTGCTTTTCTTTTTCTTTTTTTGTACTGTTCGCTTCGTCTGATCAGCGTGTGTGTGCTGAAATGGCAAGCATTGCTGGGTTGATTAGAGGAACAGGTGTTTTATGAACACTTAAAGGGATGGTTTGCCCAAAAATTTAAATTCTTTCATTATTTACTCGCCTTCACCTTGTTTGCGAGAAAAGTCTGAACTGAAAGTGGAACTGTCAAGCTGTATGACTTTTTAAATGTAATCTGTGTCGTTTTATGTGATGGCTCTGAAATGTAAGTAGTCTCCCACTGAAAATTTGAGAGAAGTTGTCACCATGCACATGTATGGAAAAGAGCAGTCTGAACATCTTGCTATAAATATTTCTATTCTTTTAAAATGGCATATTGGGATTTTGCCTGAATACTAGACGTTGGGTGTTTTTGACCATGTTACATTTATCCTAAAAGGAAAGTTTACCCAAACATGCTAATTTTTTTGCTCACCTTCATGTTTGTTTTAATTCAAACCTTACTTTCTTTATTCTCTGAAACACAAAATTAGATATTTTGAAGACTTCTGGAATCTAAACAACATTAGACCCAATGGACATGCATTACAAACTTTTTTTTTCCACTCCAAATATATCAGTAATGCAGATTTGGAATGACATTAGGGTGAGTACATGACAAATAATTTTTTGGGTGAACTGTGCCTTTAAATACATAGTTATTCTTCTTGGCTAAGAAAATTCAGCCTGTAACTGAAAAGATGTCAGTAATTTCATCGACTATTGTAAAGGCGGCAGCGAGGCAAGGCTCTATTACCCAGGGACTCTTAATCACAGTAGGTCCCATAAGTAAAAGCCCTTATCATGTGCGAGGAACAGCACTGCGAGTGCCTCATAGATAGAGTGGAGAGAAGCAGACATGCTCGCTCTAATTCCCTTTGACAGTCTGGGGCCTGTTTGCTACCTGGTTAAGCCCCGGCTTTTTCATTTTGTGTTTGGTATAAACTGACAAAAGGGAATATCGCAGCATACAGCTGAAGGAAAGTGGAGAGCTCTTTACGGGTGATTGACAGCTCTTGTCAGTCAGTAAGAGGCACCTGCTTAGGCCCTGGCGGAGTGCGTCCTTCAAGCTGAGGCGCAGAGGTGTTGTCGTAATTATCTGGGAAAAAAGGAAACACAATTAACAGTGAGCATTTAGCAGTGAGAGATTATTTACTGAGGCCTGTCCAACAGAGGCAGACGCAGACTTGTGCTGGTCTAGAGAGATCTGGGCTGTCCATCAAGTTGGGACGTCCAACCGGACCAATCCAATTAAAGCCGAGATGATTCCACAAACCAGCCCTTTTCTTTCCTATAATGGAATTCCTTCAGATGATAATTGGCCAATATCGTAATTTCCTCAGAGTATGAGTGTGTCGAAATCATTTTTAGATTGAAATCGTTCCTATACATCTCGAGTCAAAAATAACACTGCTGCTATTGTGTGTGCATCCTCAAAGACTGCCTGTATGAGTCCTTGGTCTAGAGCCATCTACATGGGAGGTGGGTTATTCAGAGGCCACAGGCATGGAGCTTCTGATTGAGTCGTTGAAGGAGTAACAAAAGCCATGAAGGCTTGCGACTGAGACAGGGGTCTGCCAGCGCTTCTCCGCACCAACGCAGAACACAGACCCTCCAGGCAGTACGGGGCGAAGCAAAAAAGAGGCGCTGCGATGAGCTACAGAACAGCCCTTTCACTCCGGAGAAGGGGAATCAAATGAGAGACTGGGTGTGGGGTCCGCAGGTCAGCGAGCAGGTGGGCGCGAGAGGGAGAGGGGGAAGAACGGGCGGCGGAGCGGGCCGTCACATCTGGGCTGAATTAGAAAAGGTAAAACAACCGAGGCTGAAAGCAAAAGAAAGGGAGGCGTGTGTGAGGATGTGAAAGACAGATCTGCTTTCTAAAGTAAGACCAGGTTAGCGAGGCAGCAGGGGGCCCAGATGAAAGTGATTAAGCAGCCCGGCTTTGAGAAGCAGGTGCCCCTCTGCTGGAGAGAGCTTCCCCTACACGTCTAACCACAGACCGACAGTGTTTACACTACCTACCGTCATGCTGCTCTATGACTCACTGAGAGACAACCTAGAAAATGATCAGCGTTAAAGCTTTTGCTTCGCTTTATATCAAGAGCTCAAATATCCACAGCATGGTGGACTCGATTCAAACGGCTTCAATTTTAATTACATCCACACTTTTTTCGACAAATTTAAAATTGGGATAATTTCATTATATTCAAATTTGAATCATAATAATCTTGTTGCGTAGTATCTGACGTTCTATTCTTCTTATTATGCGCATGAATAATAAAAAATGCTAATGGATTCGTTTTTAAAACATGATAAAAATCCTCTGAAATTATTGCTTGATTTATTATCAGTGTCAAGCTGGCATGAAACGGAACATTTTATTATACTGTTCTATTTAGATGATTTGAGATCTGAATTAGAGAAGCTACATTTCATGATTGTGTTTGTTTTAACCTGTGTTGTTCCGACTTTATAAAACATATCATGCTGGCTGTTCAATTATTGAAAGTGGATTACCTCATCTCACTTTACCTCATCAATTAATTGTTAAGAGAGTTATTTGAAACTATCCTGCCGTGAGATTTCTTGGCCAGTTGATTTAATGTCCTCGGTTTGCCCCTTCACAACTCCGACCGCACCGCAGAGGCAAACCATTCTTCCAGCAACCAATGAATACAGCGCTCTGAATAGTTCCATAATTCCCCATGGCTCTATAACATTCACTGTCTACCATCTTCTTGTCCTCCCTTGTTTCCCCGGCTAGGACTGACACGTTTGATAATTGATTCATCGCTACATTAACTAATGCAATAATCAATTATTCTAACTGTTTTTTGGGGGAGAAACAGTGGCATATTAAAAAGGCATTTATGTCAGCCACTCGGGTCTAAAATGTTTTGGGTGCAATGTGAGCTTTGTCTGATGATAAGCGCTTCTAGCATTTTTCCCATTTCTCTCCCCTCTTTGCCCATTTGGCTGCTAACTTAGTTAGGCAGCACAATGAAGTGGAAAGTTTCCCTGGTTCGCTTTTCCCGTTTTGTAGAATTTCTTCGCACCGTTTATTCCAACATGACAAGAGTAGCTCTGTAGGGCAGCGTTTGTTTCCATGCATCTGTTGGCTGGCGAGTGGGAAGAGCCCTGGCTAGGCTTGAAGGCCAGCGTGTAGGAGTCTACATATACACAAACTAACATATAGAGGCTATGCAAAGCAGCTTCAACAAATCCTCTAATTTAAGTGTTTTGTTGGTGTTAGTTTTTTTTACTAATTTCATTTTCTACCCTGAACAAAATATAAAATACTGGTAAAGTATTAGTAGACAGGTGCAAATTTTCTGAAATGAACAGAAACTAGATGAGCTAAACACTCTTTGGGCTTATATTAACACTCAGTTAATTCAGTTTGCTTATTGCACCATTACGCTACTCTCTGAAATTCTTAAATGGAGTGAAAGAACATTCACTTTGATGAGTTTGGATTAAAATGTCTTTGTCTATGTCTTTGTACAGATATCAGAAGAATCCCAGCTAAAGGAACAAGTGGATATTTGTTGAAAGGTGGAAGCTGTACTAGTTCGAACTGCAGCTGCATTACTTTGTAAGTAAATGATTTCATAATGCTTTGTCTGGAAATTACCATTTTATTTGTATTATGTTCTCTAAACACTCAAAACATGCAATAGCGAGGGGGGGTGGGGTTGATACTGATTCCTATGCGATGATGTTAGCCAATCATAACAGTGGCTTAAAAACAGCCCGTTTTCTGAGAGAGGTTCAGAAATGGGGTTTGAAAATAATCAGTTTCCACATATTAACTTTATTAAACTTTATTAACATTATATAAGTAAACCTTGAAGAAAAAAAAAATCCATGTTGTGACCCCTTTCATTTCACTGTGTAGTTGTACATGAGACAAGTTGTGCTGGTTGAGAGAGCCCGCCCACATGCTTTTCTGATTGGCTAGAATTTTGTGATTTTTGTTGCATCAGCAGATGTGGACCGACACATTGCTTGTTGATGGAATCTTCTCGCGTCACGCTTAATAAGAAAAGGTCCCTACCACAGAATCTTGTTTTCATGGTTCATTCAAGTCCTCCTGGAAGCTTTGTATTTACAAATTGACAAGATATAATTACGACGTCAAGTGCATTTAAGTTACTTTGGTCAGAACAAGACGGTGAATTACATTCCAAATTTATTCCATTTATGAAGGTGATATAAACTGAATCATTAGTATTATATGGTAATTATACAGTAAAATAATATTTTGTTTATGTAACAGTTTTATTGTTCGACCAAAAAATAACCATTTTATTCATTTCAACTTTGACTTTGACTGCATCCATTGCATCCCACTTGTTTTGGACTCGGAAACTCAGGGCTTAAAGGAAATGTTGAGTTTCCCACTCATAATAATGACTTTATACTGGCATTCATGTGTGTTCAATGCGTAAATACAATCAATCCAACATGACTTGAACTGAACGCACCAAAACAAACGCAGCTGGTGCCATCATGCATCAGTTTTTCAGTTAACGGAAATTACCTCAGAGGACTGTATTATTGTTGCAGTGGTTCTTCTTGTTGTTGGGCTGGTTGATTTGTAGGCATTAAGATAATGTAAAGGTAAGATTAGCCTATAAAATCAATGCCATTTAAAATGTTCTTCTAAAGTGAGCTCCTATGTGTATTTCCAGTATTGTTTCACTTGAATGGCAGTGCATAGGTTATTTTCATTGCGTTTAAAGTAAAATAACCAAATGCTCAAATTAGAAGAACATGTCAGATTGCACTTAGAGGCTTCTGCATCTGAACTTTTATGCTGACAAAATGATGTATGCAATAAACTGCAGCGGCTTGTTTAAAACTTAATTATTTCATTCTATATTACTATGTTTTCTAAAGACAACTAAACAACTTATCAGTTTGAGATCTGTTCAGTGAAATTTCTGTCGCCCTCATCACTGTCATTCAAGCCAAAACTTCAACTGATTAGCTCAAGTCATTATCATCAGCCTTCTTCTCATTATCCAATAGTGAACAGAATAGAGTTCATTACGTATTGCGAACGGCTCTACCTGTAGGTACCAGTATAGTGTTAGCCAAAGTCTTGCCATGGAGGACTCATAAATAGCTAGCTTAATTACAATTCCACACAAATCAAATGAAAGAATGAAGGAATCAATAAATCAGTAGATCTCTGGGTAGGTGTCTGGGCAGACCTTATTCCTTTATTTGTTTTCTCTTTTTACCTCTCCTCTCCTCGCCAGTGGGGAGCAGGAATCCCAAATTATCCACAGGGTTACGGGGCGCACTGCCCCGGAGCCCCTCACCCCATAGCAGAGGTAACGTATTCAATGGCCTGGGGCGAGTGGTGCTGCGAGTGAGCCCTGCTGCATACTGATGGGTGAGCAGGGGAGGCAGTAATTGGTGCAGTGGAGGAGAGGGGAGAGAAGGGCAAGCACAGGGAGATGATGGCTTTGTTTCCCCCTGTCTGTCTCATGCCTAGACTCCTCCCCCTCCTGCCATCATCCACCCAGTACCCCTCCGACACGCACTCGCATGCTTCTGTCCATCAAACTACTTAAAGAGGTAGTTCACCCAATTACTAAAATACAGTCATTGTTTACTCACACTCATGCCGTTGTTACAGTACAGAGATGTTCTTGAATGGAACGCAAAGGATAAGTCCAAGCTTCTTTTTCTCCATACAATGGAGATCTGTAAAAAGCTAGATTTTTTAATCTAGGGAAAAGAGCAGCTTTAAATTTCCCCAAAATAGCAGTTTATGTTCCACACATGAAAGAATGTCATGTGGATTTTAAATTACACTATAATTAGTAAATGACATTCAGATTTATTATTTGATTTATTATTTGACAATAAAGTCTTTACTGTCAGATGATGCACTTGGTAGACCTTCTCAGAAGGCAGAATATGAACAAATCGTGGAAAGTAGCCGAGACAGCCTGGGCAATGATCAGTGTCTTCAAAAGTTTGCTTTAAATCATTTGTCTTGAAGAACCAAATGTTTATTCCAACCACAAAGGAAGGAAGATTACATCTGTGTGAGTTTTGGACGTTTCATCCAATATGATTTTTATTAGAAACTTTCAAGCACTAAATCATCTTACTGTTCATTGGGCTTACAAATAATATAGCAACTGTCAGAATATCCACAAAAATGAGAACACTCCATGTATCATTTAAATACACATTAATTTTAACCAGTGTTTTAATCATTTGAATTCTAATTTATTTTCATATGCAACAAGCGATTTAAAAATGCCATTGTTGTTATGTACAGTTATGTAGTATGATGTGTGTCATGTACTTACATCCATTTTCCACTGCAGAACTGCAGTTCTTTTTCCCTGCAGTTCTGAAGAGGGACAGATGTGTTTGTATTCCAGGAATTATCATTTCACTACACGGTCACTGCATGTCTGAACAGTGCAAAGCACGGCTGTAGTGTAGGGGTAAGTAGAAAAATAGAACCACATAGGCCTCCACTGCTTGTCAAAGCTAAAGAGGAGAAACTAACAGAGGCTTCAGTTTGCTGGCTAATTGGGCCCTGGTGGCTGACACCGTAGACTCATGAGCAAAACAAACATCATTTCAATATCTCCACAACTGGACCCTTTAAACCATGATCACAGAGCAAAGTGGTTCCAACGCAAGACCACATCTAATTAATCTGAGTCAGGAGCTTTAAATGAAGTTAAATCTTTTTTTTTTCTTTACATCAATGGTGTGTTCAATTACGATGTGCGCAGTGGCATGCTTTAGATCTGGAGGACAGTTCATATGGCTGTAATTAGCAGGCCTTGTTAATGAAAGAGGAGGCAAAGCCTGCCCAGAGATGGACTGTACTATCAGTGGCAGTGGGCAGTGACCTTTGTAAACTTCAGTCTCCAATTATAATTGATATGTAGGTTGATTTCAGTAGCTCTGTTGATTTTTGGTATAAAACAAAGACTTTTTTACACAGTATGGGCAGACAAATGTAACAATTATTTTCACCACAGATAAGACCAACCTCTGCAGTAAATGGAAAAAGAGGAACAGACCAACAGAGAATATTCTTTGCATGCAACTTACCATAAATTAATGTATTCTACACTGATATATATATATATATACATACAGTATATACATATATGTATATACATACGGAGTTAGTAAAAATTATATAGAGTTATTATATGCATACTAACTCCGTATGTATATACATATATGTATATACTGTATGTATATAACAGAGTTAGGCCTGTTTCATACTGGAAACTGCAAGTAAGCCCTATTTTTTATATTTTTAAGATTTGTAACAGAAGAAATCGATCACACAAGCAGCACTTTCTGACTGAATTCAAATTATTTTAGCCATTTATTTTTGGGGGTTTCATTTAGTCTATAATTCATAATTTATGGCTGAAAATATTCCCTTTTTTATTCTATTGAGCTGCAGTTCTGCTATGTAGTAAAAACTCTTCTGCAGTTACATTGCTGCTTACAAACTGCTTGTGCTGCATTGCGTGAACCGGACTCAATTGTAAAAAGCAATCAATCCGATTGTCTTTTTGAACAAGCCTTTACCGTCCTGTGATTTCACCCTGTCTCTTTTGTGCACTGGCACATTCCAGAACACCAGATATACATATTCATCTGACTCCTATAGAATGTGTCAAATAGAGGTGTCCTAATTGTGTCCTTGATGAAAGGCTATTAATATTGAACACTTCTGCAGTCACCCATGTGTCTGCACTTTTTTTTTTCAACCGTGAGACAAAAAGCAGATCTCTGCTTATCTCTAATGATACCTGAATCCCATGAGGTGAGAAGAGAAACTGCGAGTGGCTCCAGTAGATTCATCAAGCCAAATATTGTGTTCTTTCCTCTGGAGGCTGAGAGTCACATTGCATTATATCACTGTTAATTAAAATGAAATATGCGGTTAAATTATTCTGTGTATTGTTGCCTGACGGGTTGTGCGCACGCTAAACACCGACCATTGAGGCGACAACAGATAGCTAACAAAGGTGTCTTTCTCTCTTCCTTTCCATCCATTCCCATATCTTCCTTTCTATCATTGCACCAATTTCCACTTCCGTAGCACTCTGTTCTCAAGGTCCTTCCTCAAGGGTGCAGAATGCAATTCAGTCATGGGATAGCGAGAAAGAGATTTCCCATGTTTATTAAGCTACATTTTTTTCTTGATTATTGTTATGATGTGTCACCAAGAGGGCTGTCCTTTTCTATTAACATTGTTTAACATTTCCTTGCTTTGACGATAAAAGGAAAAGAAAAGGATGGGGAAAGTAAACAAGCTCCTCGCAACCAGTTATCAGCGCAGAAGGGGTGACTTTGTTTCCGAGGCGCTCGGCAGCCCTCCTCATCATCCTTTCATCTAAGCCTGGCCTTTCTGATCCAAGAGCCGAGCTTGTCAGGGCCGCACCTGTAACGGAGGGACCTCTGGCCCCACGCTGCTCACTCGGCTGCCTGCCCTCAGACTCGCACTCCGTCTCTCAGCGGCACTCCTCGCCCCTGCCAATGCCCCTGAGACTGGCCACCACCCCAGCTGTTAGCCACATTCTAATGCACTCCGAATAATATTAAAGCCAAATCAGCTGAATTTATTAATCCGGACAGGCCCCTAAGAGAGATGCTTTTAAAGGCCAGTGACTTAATTTAAGCTCTTAAAGGCTATCCCAGCGCACTTGATGTATTGCGAGAAATTAGGGCTCGGTGTCAGTAAGCGTAATACGCCCACTGTATAAATAACATGCAAACTACGAGTTCGCAGAACAGAAGCGTACACCCTCAGGCTCAATTGCAGTCGTGACTTTAAAATGTAATTAATATTTGTACCCGCTTCTGACTGTAATCTTTGCTCTCATGTTGGCTAGTCTTTGTTCATCTACATACGTTGCTGACTGATCCACAGCGGCTTTCCTTCCGGAGTACCGACAGGAGATGTGGGAATATCTTCGACAGACTAAGCGTGTAGGTTAAGGTCCTCAGTTGGTGCGACCCACCCTGAGAAGAGTAAAAACAATCGGTTTTGTCATTTGGATCCCATTAGTGTCTGATTCCAGGAAAGCCCTTCTCATTATTGGTGTCAGAACTGAAGCCTGACCTCGGCGATCTCAATACAGCGAAGTTGAGCCCCTCAGCAACACGACGAGTCTCTGATGTGTTTTTATTTTGACGTACTACTAAGGAAAACAAATCAAGAGTAAAGTAATGTGACATCTTTATGTTAACAAGAAGCGTTTGCTTATCGCTGCCTTATGAAGACTCCGCAGGAATACATGGCAAGTTGAGGGAGGGTCAGTTCTCTTTAATGAAAGCACCCGCGTAACAATAATTGAGGAACAGGGGCATCTTATTAAAATGAGATTTGGTTGGCATCGCTTCTGAAAGAGAATGCGCCACCTGCAAAGGAAGTATTGCAGCAGTCTCGCTATTTGGCGTTTCAGTTTGACGCCCGCTTCGGGGCTGCATATCAGGGAAAAAAAAACAGGTTGAAGGGGTCCTTGCGCACAGTCTGCCCATGGTGCTGCCGGAAGGACTACCATGGAAACAAGGAGTGCGACAGGCTCTAGGGGGACCTGCCACAGCTGCAGGCACTTCCTTTCTGACAGGCTGATGAAGACATCAGCTTCATACCAAGCAAAACAACAACTATTGAAGGAGAAAAAGAGAGGGAGAGAATGATGCAAGCAGTGTTAACTGCTGTGTGGATGAGATGTTCATTAGTGAGTTTGGGGAACATATTCAGGGACCATATTGCCTGTTTAGTAATCTATCGAGGTTTGAGGTTTCAATCCCAGGAGACAAACTGATAATTTTTTTTAACATGATTTTGTTTGTTAGACAACACATGGGGGGGGGGGGGGGGGGGGTATTATGACATATATTGTCTCCATTGTCCTCCATCACTAGGTTTCTATCCAAGTTGAGAATTTAGTTCATGTAATATTTAAATATCGCAAAAACTATTTGTGAATGAAGCAAGTTTCAATATTATGTGTTCAGGAAAATATAAATAGTCAGTTTTTGTCATATTTTAAATCTAAAATGAAGCCACTGAGAAGGACACAGATTGAAAAATAAATAAATAATAAAATAAAATATCAAGGGCAAGTATGAATTTAAACTTTTAATTTTAATTTATTTTGATAAATTTTATTGCATGTTTCTGTGTATATTTTTTTTTGTGATCCAAAATGTGTATATAACTGTGTATAGTTAATGGATCTACAGTGCATATTTAACATAAAAGCAAGAAGAGAGGGTCATTTAATAATTAGCAATGGCAAATCTTTGTTTACTAATTTATTTTCTATGAACTTGACTATAAAACTCAGTCTTCTTAATACACCACCCCACAATGTTACAGACCATGTGATGACATAATAGTTGTTTGTTAATACAACCTATTAAAAATACTTCACAGTTGACGATATTTAGAGCGGTTTAGTTGACAGTCGAGAGCTGAATGTTAGAGGGTGTGCTAATATTTTGTGCATTCATTTTCGGCCCACAATTTGACTTTTCTAAATGTCTGAAGCATCAAAGCATAAGATGTTCATCAAGGCAGTTTACCCAAAAACACTTGTCAACAGGAGCTCTCAGAGATGAATGCTCATCGGGCCTCTCTTTACGAATGATTCCAATCGGCAGCCTCTCATTTCATCTGCGTTTTTGAGACGGTCTTGAATTTTTGAAGACCGCTGCTCTCCTCCAGCACAAACACTTCACATCCACTTAGAGCTTTGCTTTCAAGTTTTGGTGCCAACCCAGCGACAAGCGCTTTCCTGCAAGCATTGTTTAATTGGTTTCACCTCACGCAGACATCTGATGGGGTCTCATTTACTGAGCTAAGGGACGCTGGCCCTCCCCTCCTCGCTCTCCCTCTCCGTGGCCCCCCAGTGGAGTCGGTGCAGGAGTTTGTGTGTGGGATTTTTCTCGTCAGAGCGTCGCGGGTCACCTCCACTCCCCCTCACTTTGAATCGGACCCCCGGTGGCAGCTCCTGGGAGAGTGCCGTGATGTCTCTATCAGACTGTCAAAAGAGATAGCCCCAGGCTCCAGCAGGTCCCTGAGAGCCAATCAAACTCTTCACGCTGCACCAGCCGATGCTCTTTCACCAGCACCAAACTGCAGAGGAGTGAAGGGAGGGTGGGAGAGACGGAGGGGGGCAGGCTGGGATGCTGAGCACTCCAATCAGTCTGAACAAACTCCCTGAGCTGGGGTCTCGGACTCATCTGTATGGCTACGGCTATTTTTACAAAGCGTCCGCTCGGCTATTTACCTCGCCCGCTAAATTATTGAGGGAGAGCAGGCGAGCGGACGACATCTGAGGAAGTTTCTTCTATCTGTTCGGTTTTACATTTCTTTGAAAGAAACTTTTCCCAGCTCGCTCTGATAAAGTTGTCCGTATATCGAGGCGAAGGACAAAACATAGTGCTGTAAAAAAAAAAAAAAGGTGCAAATGAACACGGCACTTGCTGTTAACTTTATTAATATGTTAATAATCCCTTAATATTAATTTCAAATCGACGCTCCGAAATGCCAGCATTCAAGATGCACCACTTTGGAAATGTTGCTTTCTATAAAAATGACTCTCTGATAGCGGAGAGGCTGGAATATGTCTGTAATATGAATAAATAAGTTGATGAGGCAGGAAATCTCCATTTGCTCTACTTGAAGCCCCATCACTGGTGCTAACACTACAGAGTGATGGGTCTAGTAGAGAGCCATTAGGCACTGGAGGTGATTTTAATGAAAATGGGAGACGCTAAGTGCGGGTTATGGAGTGTATATACTCTCTCTCTCTCTCTCTCTCTCCATCTATGAGCTCTCTCATCTGGACCTTGTTATTGTCAGCGAACTACAAAAGCGGTGCATTAGCTGACTGCTCTGGACACACAGAGACTTTGATGTTTTCCTCCAACAGTGACCAGCATCCTCTTCTGAAGTGTGGGCTGGGTAATGATTCTGTGTGTAGCTTTCACAAATAACACAGAGTTAAGGATACGAGAGAAGAAAAACACATTTAAGATGTCAAACTTTTTAAGTCATGTTTATCTTCTGCATAAATGTACAAAACAGGGAAGATTCATAGAATAGACGAACAGCATGTGTTATAAAATAACGATTTTGAACCGTAGGCTGCATTTGCAGGGATAAACATGTTCAATGGCATTTAAAACTGTTTAAACAAGTATATCATAAATATGTTTTGCCCTCGTTTAAATATTCCTTGCTGTAAACACAAGCAACAGGAAGCACGTACATTTAGTTTGTTAAATGAACCAGAAAAGACATTCATATATAAAAAGGCTGTGTTGCATTTCATTGTATTTCAGCGTGAACACATGCAGAGGCTGGTGAAGCCTGTCTTTACCTTCGTATGCTCAGACACTGTGACCATGTGAGTTCACGCGGGCCAAAGGCCCCGTCAGGAGGGGCCTCTTTCTCACACACACACACACACACACACACCATATCACACAACCCATGAATACACCTCAGTGGAAATAGGGATGGTTTGGCACAAGGGGGCTCCTCCTCCACTCACATGGGGCATTATGACTTAAACAGACCGTGTCTTGAAACGGAGTCCGTCCCTTTCATCCGACACGTCCGTTCGGGTTTCAGCGCAAGCGTTTCTTCTTCGCTGGGCCCTGGTTGCCGAGCTCAGCTCTCGGCTCGCTGTACTGCACCTGTAAAAACAAACAGCTCTTTGGTCAGACGCAGGTAATCGGAGCTGAGGCCCGCTCACGGTAATGGCTCCCCTGAGGAGAGCCGGTGTAGGGGGAAAGCCAGGCGGGTGCGGCTGTAATGAATCATTTTTTAAACACAGGAGCAGAGGGGATTAATCACAAGGAGGAAAGATTTGAAAAGTCAAGGGTTCCGTACCGACACAGCGGTGACTACACCACCCCCACCTATATGGGAACTATACTGGTTGAGCAGACCCGCTGTCTTAGGTCCTCGCAAACCGAGGAGTTGCGAGTTGTGTCCTTCCTGAGAAAAGTTTGTTGGAGACTAATTATAGCAGCTTGTAGGCAGGAGTAAGTGCCTCTACGGCTCCGGCTGGGGCATTGCGGTTACAGATGATCACACACTTCCCCCGTTTCAGATGAACATGCTGTTTACTTTACTTAAAGCAGGGAGTGAACTCGGGTCGGAGGTGAAGGTCGTCATGATGAAAGTAGAGTTTCACTGAGAACACTGAATAAAGATTTTTCCTGCAGCTCACAGCTTACCCACGTACAACTACTAGACAGCAATTAAACATTCAGATCAGCATTCAAAAAGACATCTTTTGAACGTTTAATAAGAAATTGCTAGATGACTAAAAAGCCAGTCCTTGTCATTCTGCAAGAAGAATCAAGTCGTCATGTGATAATTCAAATTGTGGAAATGACACTTTTTATCCCATGACTATTAACAGGGAGAATGTACCACATTTGAAGTTGCATTCTACATGCATTTGCATTTCATTTACAAACTTGCTGGTCATTCAGTACTAGTGGTTGTCTGAGCTATTCAATACGCTATTAGATGGACATGTTAAAGGAAACGGTATATGAACAAGTAATATAGCATCTTATAGCAGACAATATCAAATTTCCTCTCATGATGTCAGCATTCAGAAAATATGCATTTATATAATTCCAACCAATCTTTAACTGCCTAATAAATATTAATTTCCATGAATCTTGCATACTTCATAAAATCACGTCTGAGGAGGACCAGTTGAATGTTTTTACATTATTTTTAACTGAGTAAATATGTAAAATAAATATAAATTTACTTGCAGCAAGTGTTATTTGCTATCTTTTTTAAAACATGAAATTAATCACTGTGATATCATATATTGGCTTTATGTTAATTTGGTCATCAGCTCTCCAAGATATCATAAAATCAATACTAGTTGACCACTACTAATAAATATATCATAAAGAATATTCTGGACACATTATCGAGCCCAAGTGCTCCTGGTTTTGTAATAACCTCCAAAAGCATTCACTATGATTTCATCATCAGCTTCTAAAAAAGGTATTTAATTCATTTTCTCTTGTCCAAGGCCACTGCGCAATCCAAACGACATACAGAATGGACAAATAATTAAATACGACATGAGGCTGATGGGACTCAAAAGCATGGAGAATGCATCCAAATGCTTTTCTTGTTTGTTTCTCCTCTAAACAATAACCTGGAGGTGTAACTGTAAGGTAAGGACTGCACACTAATTACCAGGCCCTGATTATGAGAATGGGAGATGGAGCACAAGGGAACAAAGAGACGCGGCAGCCTCAGAACATGAAACTGTCCTCAGAACTGACAGATGCTGCTTATTTTAGGACAGAGGGCCGCTGTATGAAGTCCAGTTTTGAGGGTTTGCGTTTGAAGAACAGCACAGGCACTAATTGCCAAGTCATTTTCGGAACCGTGAGACAGGAGTCAATTTGAGCTTGTAACATGCTGTTTATTTGGTCAATCCATTTTTAGCATAAATGTTTGGACATATTAAACTTAATGGTGACAGCGAGGATTTGCATACCTTTTTGGTCTTTATTGGATATGCTTAATGACCACTGTACCGTTTTATTGGCATTTTGTTCTTTAAAAAGTGGCATGCACATTTTTGCTTTTTCTAAAGATCATTCTGTCTTCCCATTTTTGGTGCGTTCCATTTAAACGAACAGCAGGCAGTTCATCCAACCACGAAAACATACTTCAAAAGGCTTAAAAACTCAGCAATGGTTTCCATCTTGTTTTGCCAACTTGCTGCTTCCACATGCCAAAACCAGTGTGTCATGCTGACTTCATCCAACCACACAGACATATGTTAACGTAAAGTTGCAGAGGTTCGTCCCGGGAGGTTCGTCTGAGCCAATCACTCAAGCTCTCCAGTCTCTGAGCAGGACAGGAAGCACTGACAACAGTTAAATAGCCTTGATCATAGAGAGAAGTATCCTACGCAAAACACTTCATGACAGCAGGACCCAGCTTTGCATCCTGACTTCAGATTCTCACTCAGGGTCCGAAAGACGGAGTGAGACTCTCAGCGTTTGGCTGCACGTCCGCGGGCGTATGATGTAACCCCCGAATGACATATCAGCCATGGATAATGTTTCATCACATATGGCGCCCAGCAGGATGGCGTTGGCTCAACACTTCATTAATCGAGTCCTCCAACCTGATGTGACGGGGGCGGCCACACTGCCAGTGTGCAGACACCGACCCCTTAGCCAATCCCTGAACCCTCTACAGCACCCTTCTTTTATCACAGGCCGACAAAACTGATAATCAGAGACAAGGCTGAAGCGTTACGGCCGAGGATAGATCAGAGCGGACCCCATACAGGCAGCCGGGTGACTCCATCAAGACATGCTGGGAAATAATTGGGCCGGGGGCCGCCTTTAAAGGCGCGAGTCCATTAATAATCAAACACAGCCAGAGGAAATATCCTGGGTAACACTTGGGAATTCTGTTAGAGCAAATAATGCAGACATCTTCAGGGAATTCCTTCCTTGTCTTTGTCCCTCCCTCGCTCTCTAAATGTAAAACTGGACCCTTACCTTTTGAACATCAGAAGGCACCCTCTTGAGGAAATCCAGTATTTCATTATTGTCAACGGCATATGGGTTGAAAAGCTTCTTGGTAAATTTGTTAACACCTGTGAAAACAAGCGTGCATTAATAAATAAAGTTATCGGCCGCACCTGCACATATCTTACTGACAAAACAAACCTTGACCCAACAAACATTTGTCACTTTATCTGCTGTATAAAACTCATACCGTTTGTGATCATACATGCATATAAATAAATACATGTGGTCTACTATACGGCCATCACTGTTCATGCTACTGTATGATGCCATATAACTGCAACAGTGGCATCATTGGTAATAACAGGAAGTTTCTTGAGCAGCTATTCAGCATATTAGAATGATTTCTGATGGATCATGTGACTGGCAGCTGGAAATTGTAGTTTTCTATATTAAAATATATTTATATTTTAAATGTATTTTAAACTGCAATAATATTTTTTGCTGTATTTTCAATCATAAATGCACCCTCGTTAAGAAAACAGACGTTTTTTAGAAACATTACTAAGCCCAAATATGTAGAATTTCATATTTAAAGGGATACTACACCGCAAAATGAATTAATAACTTCACCCCCATGTCGTTCCAAACCCGTAAAAGCTTTGTTCATCTTCGGAACACAATTTAAGATATTTTACACTGTCAAGGTCCAGAAAAGAATGAAAAGCATTGTCAGAATAGTCCATCTGCCATCAGTGTTTCAACCATAACATTATGAAGCGATGAGAATACGTTTCGTAAGCGAAGAAATCAAAAGTAACGACTATTCTTTAACAATTCCTTTGTCAAAAGTCTCCTCTGTCATTATTTTTGTTTTATTCGCAAACAAAACATTCTCGTCGCTTCATACCATTACGGCTGAACCACTGATGGCAGATGGACTATTCTGAAAATGCTTTTCATACTTTTCTGGACCTTGACAGTGTAATTTACTTGGCAGTGAATGGGACAGTCTCAAGCCCCCCGGATTTCATTCAAAATATCTTAAATTGTGTTCTGAAGACGAACAAAGCTTTTTCTGGTTTGAAACAACATGGGGGTAAATGATTAATGACAACATGTTCATTTTGGGGTGGAGTATCCCTTTAAGGCAAAAAAGTATTTTTATAAGAATGTGTACATTTTTCTTTTTCCTGCACACTATAAAACCAATCATCATAGGTAAAATTATGGGAATTAACAGCAGAATAATGCCTCCGCTCGCTCACTCTTTCTTTCTGTACTGTACATACATCATCAAACTTTCAGAAGTTTACAAAGCCTCAGTCAGGAGAGGTGCAGCTGGACTTAACCAGCCAACAGCGGATCATGTTCATGATTCTGATCAGCTGTCACAGGTAGAGTTATGGAAATGGATCACTTTTTAAATAGCTTTCGTCAGGCGTCAGTAAAAGAGTCGAGCTCAAAGCTCAGAGACAGTAAAGTGTGACTCTTTCTAAAACACCTCTGCATGACTTCCATTTAAAAGAAAGTGGAGACAGCTTAACAGCAGCACTGGAGTATCAGGCATGATTGGGTGAAAGGGCTACACATGGTGTCTCACTTACTTACCCCACACTAAAACTATGTACCGCAGTGGGATGTAGTACAAGGCGGCAGTGGTCAGAAACAAAACCAGGCAGGCCAGGAACGACAAGAACGGTACTGACCAGTTGAATGTGCTGTCGATGGAGACACAAGCGGAGTTAATTAACACACAAATTAAATGTACATACTGTACAAGTACATAAATCCTAAATTAATACATGTACTTATTAACAGTTCAGGTTAACATGCACCTTCCTACATCAGAGTTTTAGAGGAAAATAAAATACAAATCTAAGATAACATCATTCTAATAAAGCCATACAATTTTAGTGACTGAAGGTGTAATATTGCATGAATAAAGCAGACAAAAAGGTAAATTATTGTATGAAAAGCCATAAATAATAATCACAATAGGAATAGGTCACTTAAGTATTTTGTTAGTCAGGTATTTACCAATAAAGGAATCAATGAATCCACTTTTTTTTTCAATTTGTATATGCCACTAAAACAGTATTTCTAATAAAGGGTTCATTAAAAAAAAAATTATGAATGAATCTATTCAACAAAAAAACTTAGCACAGTATGTAAGCTTATGAGCATTACCGCATACATGAGCTTCATAAGAGGTATAACATGCTTTGTTCTTACTTTTTCACTCTTTCCCCAATGCAAGCCACTTCATCTAAAGTGTTCTGAACTGTAAGCACAATTTCTTGAACCATGTGGATTTTTTCCATCAGTCCTTTTTTCTCTGATTCCTGAAGAGAAAGAAAAAAAAAGACAGAGACTGATGAGGGAAGTCAGCTGCTAGACGCCGACAAAGGAAGAGCAGTTTATTTCCAGAGTGCCATCACCAGTATTTCATCTAGTCAATGGCCTGTAATGAGCTTCTGTAACATCTCCTCAGACGTGAAAATGTGTCAGCCTCTCCTCCAGAGCTGTCACGGATCTGGGAGTATTTCAGCATTCGTCAGGCGCAAACAATAAAGGTGCATCACAATCAAAGATTAAGCGGAGGAGGAAAAAGATGTAAAAATGGCAATCAGAAAGCATACAGTGAGAGAGGGACTCGGGAGTTTCGAGAACACAGACGGCATAAGACGCCAACTTGTGAGGTCGTCTTATCCGTGAGTCTCTGCCGGGCAAGTCTTGGCTCGTTTCCTGGGGTGCGAGCTTTTTCGAGTACCAGTTCTTGGCGTACGAAAGCTAAGAGTTGCCCACCTTATGGCAAGATTGAGTGCAGGGTTGAAATCATTGGATTTATCGTTTTCTGTATCCGAGCTCGTTGGAGAAAGATTGCAATGTCTGAGTGTAATCCTGTTATACAAAGCAATGTTTTTACTTCTTGTAAGAGAGATGGGAAATCCCATTGTCTTCTTGTATTTGATGCATCACACAGTATTGGGTTGCTGTGTAATTCAGAGACATGGGCTAAATGGACTTTCGATGAGAAAAAAAAAAAAGGAAAAGAGAGAGAGAAATTCTATTCCATTTTACTTAAAGAAGATTGCTAGTGTAATCTAACGTCCAAAGCAAAATGATCACATCAGAGGTTCCTCCGGCATAAGAGCCCATGAGTATAGTTCTCCTAAGGGGGAAGAGAAGAAAGAGAAAGGGAGAGAAACAAGAAGCCCTCACATCAAAAGGAGAAAATAATGACGGGAGTAATGATGGAGCGAGACAATAAATGAGAGTACGGGGAGGTGGCGAGAAAGACAAACGTGTGATCGAGCACTGTATATGTTTGTCTAAGCGACCGTCCCCCAGACAGCGGCCCCGGTGAGCCGGCCCCTGGGAAAGCTCAGCCCAGACTCCCCACTGTCACTCTCCATTTGGCCCCAGACACAGGAAACCACAGGAAGCCAGCCATGCCTCCACTCAGCACTGCAGCGGCACACAGCATGCCCTAACATAGAGACTAGGATATCAATCAAGAGAAAATCAACATGCCTCCTGTTATGAGTCATTTCAAATCCCTGCTTTGTGAGGAAAGTGTCAAAACAGGATAAAGTGCAGGAGAAGATTTATTCTTTCAGTGTATCGTCTGTGTTTGATATCAGCTCAAATGTCTTTAGTGTTTCTTTGCTTAATGAACAGCGTGACTCTCGACCAACCGCAAGAAAAATGAACTTACAGTGCTCCCAAAATATATTTGAACACTTAAGTCATATATTATATAACAAAATATCAAACCAAGTGGCATTTATTGTAAATAATCACAGTCTCTTTTCAATCAAAACATAAGTAAGTTTGCTAGGTTATAAAAAAAATAATAATAAGTTTCTGGTCCTTGCTATAGCTCAGAGATCTTAAACTTTGCTATCTGACAGAACAGATATTTACTAGGTTAACCTATGAGCACAATAATTGAGTAGGGGTTAAATGGATTTGGGGTCATGGTTCGATACGAGTTTGTTACTACAGGAAATTTATTATTTTATTTTATTTTATTTTTAAACCGATATATTAGTGCTTGTATGTAATATGGGCAGTTGGTTTTGATTTTATTTAGATTGTATAATTAAATTATTTGTGAAATTCTGTTACATAAACAAAACCAGCAGACCGACTGAATGAAAATGCTAATTTATTCTCTGACAGCAGGTGGCGCTTATGGAACAGCAGTGAGATAGCGCCTTGTTTATCACTGTAAACAATAAATGTGCATTATATGGAGGTAAGAGGAAAAGAAAATGCCAAGGAAAAATGAAGATGTCCTTTTCCTCTCAAAGGTACATTCATATATTTGTTATCCTATATTTTGAGCATCACGAACAGTGCGTTAGATCTGCCTTGTACAGTATTTTCTCCTCTTTACCGACTCAAATTACATGTGGGGAATTGATTGTAATGCAGTTTGTGTGCCATTCTTGAATAGAGATTGGCCCAAATAAACTAAAACCTGCTTCTGATTATTAGACAGTTGACCGGTGCACCTCTAGAACCTGAAACTTTCTAACTGCATGTAATTACATCTGAAATTAATTTCTGTAATTGCATTTACAATTAGTTGACCAATCCCTTACACCTTAACCCATCCTGAAACCCACCCTTACCACCTGTCCCTAACCGCACCAGCAGCAAAATTGTTTTGCAATACAAGATAAAGAGCAATAGGTAGATTGTATTTATTTGTTGATGTAACTACTGTACATAGTAGTTAAGGCCACCTAATATAAAGTGGAACCCAAAATTATTTAGAAAAGTGACATCAGTTCCATAGGCTTTTTTGTTGTTTGTTTGTTGGCTTTGCTTTAATATCTTATCTAAAATTATTTTTAAGTGTGATTCAAGTGTCCAAAATCTTTTTTATGTAACATTTGTGACAGTTTGCTTTGGTATGGCAGCAAGTTTTTAAAGTGACAAACATCAAATGTTCATATTAATGGAGACCAAAAGATAACACTGAAAGCATTCATAGAAGCACAATATACAAGTTCTCTGGACGACTGTGATTCATCTCCCTGAACCCCCTTGAAGTCAAACATCCTTTTTTCCGCCTCTGAGGTGGAAACGCATTCTTTTAGCAGAAATAAACTATCCAAGCTACACGTCTACTGATTAGAAAACCTGTGTCAGATCATATTCTCAATTCAGATGAAATTGTCAAATAACTTTTATGCTGGCTTAATCGGGAACAGATTGCACAAAGGCAAACAGAAAATGCAGGTTCATAGGCAAAATACCGCAAGGAAGGGTTCATTTAACATTCCTTTAATTGAGTAAATGGCGTCAAATTTGAATATTCATTCAAAGCTGGTGCAAATATTTGCGACTCACTTATTCCACAATGTAACAACCAGAGGAATGCACCTAAATAAAACACCTGCATTATTGGCTAAATGTGCTGCAAATGGGTTTGTTAAAGCTGACAACCAGAGTACAAACAAGCACAAAACACCCAGCACTCCCAAATGGATATGTCACAGGATTGTGCACTCTGGAATACACAATGATTATGACATCAACACTCTGTCCTTGTGGTATGTGCTGAAGGTGATATGTTAGATGTGAGGGGGGAGAGGGCTTGCGGGTTAGGAGACCACCGATGGTACCCCGGGGTGCGGCGGAAGAAGGGGGTCAGCTCTCTGCCTGTCTAACCAAAGCGTGGTACTCTTAGATGACCTTGTGCCCAGGGCCAGACATCCAGCGGGTTGTTTTCTCTTCCATCCTCTTGTTTTCTGATGCGATAAAACCAGCGTCAACAAAATTGATACTGAAAGCCGAAGGGAAGATTTGAAAATTTCCCTCTCTCCCCCAGGACAGATTCGTGCTCATAGAGGAGATCTGTTGTGTATTATTTCTGCTGTATCGCAGCCTCTCCTATCGGCTTTCTTTAGCTTCATTCCATTGCATCTGCGCCGCTCGGCTGCAGGTTTACATATTCACGTCCTCCAGGGGAAAACATACAGAAAAACGGGCGGTAATCGTAACCTTCTCCGAGGGGACAGCCTTTATCCCCACGTTAACCAAAGACTAGGAAAAAAACGCTTTTGAAGTGATCAAATTTAACACCGACCATTCTCCAACCCCAAAACATTAGCTGCGATGACTTTGATAGGAAGTGTAAAGCTAGACTGTTTGATCTGCCTGCGTGAGACTGAAGTCCAAGTGAAAAAACAAAACGGGACTTTGAAACAAGCCACCTTAAATTAGAGCTGACAACTTAAAATAAACACAGACATCTGGGTAATTAAATAAACGAAAGGAGATATTTCATTTACACAAGATGTGAAAGGGTGTAAAAAGACAATATATATATCACTAGAAAAATACTCGTAATTATAATTAATTAATACAAATAAATAAATGCACAGGAATGGAATCGCAAGGTGTAATATTTCAGGCTAATTATATAAATAAAACTAAGATAATAGAATTTTTATGACATTAGCTTAATTTAAACGCACACATTCACAATCCACATACTTATTAGACTTTTTTTTCCCCCTTGCTTCTCCCTCTAAGATATATTACAATTGTTTAGCTGCTGGGTGTGAGTTAATGTGCTTGCACACACATATCATGCGTTTCATCCGTGAATTATCTGCTTGGCTTGGATAGGATTTGGAAGAGGAAGCTGTTTTTAACAGAGGGGTTCCTCTCAACAGATGAAGCTAGCCTGCGGTCATCATAGCAGAATATATTGAGCACATTATGGATATGAATCCTAGGCCCTAGCCATATAGCGCAAGGGTCAGAGCTCGGAGGCTCAGAGCTGCGCACTTCCGCACATCCAAGTCAGAAAGCAATAACGCATTATCTTCCTGTTAACCAGTTCTTCTCCGAATCAGACAGCGTGGACTAAAATGATTATGAGCCTGCCCTGCCTCATTATGAATTTATTCAGCACTCGGCATTCAGATTTTGACCATTGTAACCGTTTACCAGCCACATGCGCCAAACAATGAAACCATACATAGGGCCCTATTAAATCCTTTTTTTCTTCCAAACTCCATTTAAATGTTTCTGCATTCCATTTTATTAATCAAAAAGCATGTCTAATTAATTGAAATCATGAAACTTGCAATATTTCACAGCAATTTATTTAAAGTTTAACAGAAAATAATTTTAAGGTCCTTTTCTTTCTCAAATTCAGTTTTGTTTTTTAACAAATTCTTTGTTTTCCATTAATTTTCTGGATTCCATTTTAATGGTTTCATTCAATTTTAATAATCAAATGCATCTTAGAATTTACATAGTTTTTTTAATGTGTTGTATATTTAGGCTACATTTTTCTGGTAAATATATTCTGGTAAATATACCCTCAAAAATAATATTTTCATAATAATTTTGTTAGTAGTAGTAGCACTATCATTAAGTAATATATTTGTCACAGTTTTTTCAAGTTAAAACAAACTTTTATTTTGACGGGTTGCTGTGAAGTACTGTTTGTATATGATATGACGAAATATTTCTCAAAAGACATGGTAAAATGCTCATTAAGTGACTCTAAGAACATTCTACATATTGTTTGTGTTCATGTACTCGTATATCGAGGCAGCAGAGGCTGGAAAACACAAGTACTGTGTTTTTCAGTGACAAGTACTTCAGTATGTGTGTAGTAAATGAAACAGAACATGCAGGATTCATATTTAAACAGTATTTGTGTGGCTTAATATTCACAGACACTAGTGTGTATTATGTTTTGATTTAAGTGTACTAACCTACTTTTCATTTATTCATCTAAAATTGGGAAAATTCCATGAAATATTGCATTACATTCAATTTTTATGTCTGGATTCTGCGATTCCGTCCCTATTGTCTACATCATGGAAATCATAGGGCCATACATACTAGCTTGTTTTTTTTTTTTTTTTTTTTTTTGTAAATAAAGATGTTTGTACTGTTTCTAATGACTGAATATTTTAAGAATAATTGGATCTAAGCAGATTCGGGAGAATTTGTAATTAATCTAATGACTCATCTTAAGCGTTAAAAAATAAAACGCAAAAAGGGGGGAGTTCAACTGCAGTCCAGCCTCCCTATTTAGCCATGCCTACCTCAAAATCCTTACAATGCCTCTATTCCCCAGCGGAAGGCAAACTTCAATTAATGATGCCGTTCTGTGCTTATTTCTGCGTTTCAAAGGACCACAGCAAAGCAACCAAATTCATTTGTCGTATGAGCGAGAATTCCCAGAGGACTAGTGTGAAGGTACTGGAGGGAAAATGGGCTTGCTGAATCGTCTGTCCTCATTTCGAAACGTATTTAAGTTGCAGTTCTGAGTTAAATGCAGTATTAAAGGTACAGCACATCTATGTAGCACCCCAAGGACAGGTTCTATAAAAGTCAGCGGTTAATCAAAAACCCACGTGAGACTGGCGAAATACCTTTTCATCCTCGTCCTCGTCCTCAGCCGCGGACATGTTCTCCTGCAAAAGAAGGAGAAAGAGATAGAGAGCGGATGAGATTGAGACACACGTGGGCAATGGAGCATTTTCTTAACAAACACCTTGTAATGAAACCTTCGCTTGTATATACACCCCCATTGGGAGAGGCCCTGTTGCCGTAGCAACTGCCTCTCGGGTGACCTCGCACAAAAGGAGGAGGTGAATGAGAGGGGCCATCCTCACAAGAGCGATGTCACAACCAAGCAATCTCATTTCTTCACAACATAAACACGTACACATTCACACACATTCACGCATTTAATCTGAGCCATTCGGGTGCCTGGATCGCTCTCTATCAAGTCATCCCTGACCCTTCGAGGCGATTGAATGTATCTGTGGCACTCTGTGTCTGCTAGGCCGAGGGGTTAGCGCGAGGTGATGCTGGCTTTAATGTTGCCAGAGAGTCCAGCTCCACCCCGAACCTGAGATACGCCGCTGAGATGGGTCGCTGGTGCACAAAGAGCTGCTACAGTACATTCTGAGTAAGGACTCAAATACAGTTTATTTAACCCACCGGAGATGAAGGTCAGTCAAAGTGTGACTGCTATGTTAAAACTCACAACCAAGGGGTCATAGGAGCATCTCAGACATCTTAACCTTTGTGAATGTCGAAATTCATAGACAACATGATCTAATTACGATGGAGTGACCAATTAATGTTTTTTAGAAATGCTGTAAAAAGACTTTGTTTAGTCTTATAATATGATACAAATTGCACCTAATGACTCACTGGAATACTTCATTCTGAGTGGTCAATTAGCAACATTCAGATGATTGTATGATATAGAAAGTGAAGATCAGGTTTCCTACATTCTGTGCTTGTTTTAAGTCACCCAAGACTCATTCTAGTTGCATAATGAAATAATTTCAATTTCAATTAATATTTCATGACTATTTTTCTCATGTGTTTGTTTGTTTGACAACTAGCCATGAAGTAATATATCATAGTGGTACAAAATATTTTTTTGTCATAATTCTAATTTATATACGTTTTCTTTTTTTTATTTAAACAAAAACGGTTCTATTTTCTATTCTTAACTGCTTGTTTTATTTAAAAAGAAAAAGTGCCTCTAACACTACCATTCCCTATTCTTTGTCTATTCTATCTTCTTCTCTTCTTATAATTTATTATAAGTAATGACTCTCTAACACTAGCATTCTCTATTCTTTTGAATTGTTCTATTTGTTAAAACTAACAATTCTGTTCCCTATTCTTTTTCTATTCCATCTACTTGTTTTCTTTTATTTATTATAAAAAAATACAATAATAAATAATTAAATAAAAAACGTTCCACATATATTGTGTTAGGCTAACCGAGACTTGTCACAGCACTTATATATCATTTCTCTTTTGTTTGTACTGATTGCTTCTATTGTCTTCATTTGTAAATTGCTTTGGATAAAAGTCAGCTAAATGTAAATGTAAATAATGCATACACTACTGTTCAAATGTTTGGTATCAGTACGTTTTTTTTGTTTGTTTTTTTTGTTCTAAGTGGTACTTTTATTCAGCAAGGCAGCATTAAATTGATCAAAAGTGACATTAAAGACATTAAAATATATTTTTATCAAGGAAGCCCCAAAAAATATATCACAGTTTATGTGATAAAGCAGCATATCTATTAATATTTCTTAAACACAAAATTGGCATTCTAGAATGATTTGTGAGGGGTCATGTGACATTGAAGACTGGAGTAATGATGCTGAAACTTCAGCTTTGCCATTACAGTAATAAATAGCATTTTAAAATAATTATTTGAAATTGTAATATGTCAAAGTATAAATGTCTTTCCTGTATCATATATTGTTCATGTTTGGCTGTGAAAAAAAGATACAAATGACAGCACTGTCTACTGTAGACAGAAAGTCTGTTCATTTGAAATCATTCTTCAATAGAATCTGTGAGGTTTAAAAGGGATGCTCATTTCTTAGTGCTGTGAGTCACCAGTGTTGACTCGGACTTATTAGGGAGCATTTTGTGTACAGCTGAGTGGGCGACATCACAGCACTCACCAAGTCCTGACTGTAGCTGGCCATGCCTGGTGTGATGTGGAAGTAGTTCCAGCCAATGAGCAGGAGGAGGAAGAGAGGCAACATGAACAGCTCCCAAAGCCACACTGTCACCACAAATATCTAATAGAGATGGAGAAAAAGAGAGGCTATCAAACAGTGTATGAGGATCACAAAAAGCACAGATAGCAAAGAGTTTACATTGAAAAAACTAGGAAATAGAAGACTTGACACCGGGACTCTAAACCTAGTCCCAAATTTTTTTTTTAATAAAACAGTGCAAGCTGTATCCGAGCATCCCGGAAGACCTTCCAGCCCCTCATTTAGAGTAGGTGCCTGTGCCAGCATCTGTGTGGTGTGGTATATGAGATTTTAATATTTTAAAAATCCATTTGCATTGATTAACACTGTGCTGCTAGTGAGTTATCTGGATGTGACAGAACAGAGCATCTGACAGGAGTGGTCCTCCACACTTGTTCTGATGCACTGCATTTAGTTTGATGCATTTCTGCTGCCTGCCTGATGGCATGCATACATGTCTGCCAAAGGGCTGGCTGTAGCATTTTACCTCTGCAGAGAGAGAGAGAGAGAGAGAGAGACTGCGAATACTCGGGACCCCTGGTAGAAATAAGATGAATAATCCTTCAGAATTCCATAAGAGAAATAGGTGCGCAACACCCAAAGCACGCCGCTAATTGGACGGTTGAGTTTAAACCCGGCTAGCGGCAATGTAATGAGCCTGAGAAATAATAAGATGGCACGCTCAGGGACGACTGTAAAACGAGACTTTTGGAGGAAACATTATTGTAAAAATGCACTCTGCCCATTACAATTCAACCAATCTGTAACATAACATCTGAACATGAGCTGATTGTGTATTTATGTCAGAACATTGAATCAGTGTTCTGCTTCAAATAACTGATGCATGTACTTGAAGACAACTAGGGAAGCACAATATATCGGTTTCATAAATCAGACATGTCCAATGTACAGTACTGGTCTGGTATCAGTTAATATTTGATACACTGTACAGTACACTGGCTCATACTGAGTGTTTAATAGTGAACCTTTCATCTTCATATTTTAAATGATGCTGAATAATTGATGTCTCGGTCTGTGTCCACACAAGAACTAAAAATAGATTTAATAAAGATGGTAATCTATCAAAACATGATAATCTCAAAATTAATATATTGGTCAGTATATTGGTCTATCGCTGATGTATTCATTACAATTAATCTGTAAACATAAGAATTTGATATTTAATATGTAGGAATGGTACCACTTTAGTTTAGGGACCAAATCTCACTATAATCTTATTGCTTTTTAGCATCCGTATTATTATAGCATATTGGCTGTTTTATTAGTACTTATAATGAAAATATTAATGCCTTATTCTGCATGACTGTATTTTCAATCCCATGATCCTACCACATCGACTAGCTTACTAACTAATAAAAAGCAGCAAATTAGCTGGTTATTAAAGCAAAAGTTGCAGTAAATCAAAATAAATGACTACAGTAATACAAGTAATAATATTTGCACTACATCAGTGTATTTTATTCTAAAACAATAAAATCAGTACAATCACACTGCATATGTAAAGTGAATTTACATATATGATTCTTACACCTGTTACTAAACCTCAAGTGACGCATCAAAAGCCAATAAAACCCATTAAATTAATTAATTCTGTCAACACTGGATGCTGCAACCTCAAGCGGTTGCGGAGCAACGCAACAACAATTGTGCCCAGTGTATGCATGGATTTAGTCCCATTTCATTTGAAGGTCACAAGATAGAGCTTGTATGATTGCACCTACACAGAACAGGCTTGCGTTTACATGGCGTGCTGGAGGCTTGTTAGAGACAATATGTTTGACTTAAGTTAGCCGGGGCCTGCAGGCCTTACTTTAGCTGTAGTACAGTACCAGCATGTTCCTGTCATATCAGCCAGGGGCCAGACATAGTGCTCTGGGGGCAGTCTACCTACTGCCACTCCCATGATAGGTTCACTTTCACACATGCCTGCACACACACACAAAGCCACCAGGGATATGAGAATCGTGCTTAATGCACAGAGCACTTGAACAACAACCCCTGCAGGCACAACAACAACAGAACACACATCTGGGTCTTTCTTTAATAATTCATTATAAATTTAGTCACAGCGTACTATCGAAGGAGATGGCTGTATCTCTAAAGCTCCTTATTCTATTGAGCACAGTGCACAGATTCAGGCTGAAAACCGTATTATAGCTCGTGAAGGTTGAACACGAGCAGCATCCCGCTGTAGTCGCTTCCACTTTCGGGACCCCATGCGGAGGGGCCCGCCTTCATCCTCACCCTCAGATAAACTCGAAGGGCTTATCAACAGGTTAGCTGTCATAAGTGATACCTTCCAAAGAAGTCGAGGTGAGCAAGTGAGAAGGCTGGGATGGGAAAAAAAAACAACAGACAGCCCAGCAGGAACGTTGAACCCGCTTGCCCTGCCTGGAGAAGCTTCTACATTAACTACTAAAGTCTAATTGCCTGGTCCCTGTCTTCCCATGCGAGTCAACAGTAGGAGACCATTCATTTGCAGCCTGGGAGTCTAGAGAGAGGATCTGTCACAGGTATTCATAATCGTCCACTAATGCAAATTTCCGCTCAACTGCTCACAGGCTTGGTGGACAAGATAAAAGCACACGGGAATACAGTAAAATGTCTCGTGTCTAAATGCAGCATCTAAATGACTAGATAAACAAAACCTGTCAGAAATTCCTTCATTCCGTCCCCAACGGTGTGCAAGTGTGTGTATATGTGGAAGCATGCTGGACTTACACGGCTTTTCCCCGGTGCTAATAAAAACAGAATAGCGAACATCTGGAAAAGTCTTGCCAATTTCAGTGCGAAGGCGGTGTCTGAAAGCCTCGAGTTAATAAGCAGAGTTAGCTGCTACTCAAATCCTGCACTGCTCCTGCTGAACGCACCGGACTAATTCTCCACTAAGTGGTTTGCGTTTTATTAGTGCAGTGATTAAAGGAAAGGAAGGAGGAGGTAAAACCTGTCGCACAATAGAGTTAATTTATACTGAAGAAGAAATCCAGCTGGTTTTCCTTTCAGATCCAGAGAACATGACATGGCTGGAATCAAACCTATGCATGGTGGCCACAGAGAGCGCGTCTTAACTGCTGAGACTGAACCAATATGTTACATGAAACAAGTGACTAAACTAAAAAAAAATGTAAAAATAAAAAGGTGGTGCAGAGCCATTATTAACAGCAATGGTAATAAATTCTTCTTGAATTACAGTATGAGCCACTGTAGTCAAGCCTTTTCTATTGATAGGATGTTACAGCGATGTAATGATGGTGACAGTGATGAAATAAATACCAAAGATGGCAACTTCTGTAAGACCATAACTGTGTTACTGTTAACACTTTACAAGTGGACTTAATTTTTTAACCAAGTGTATCACAGCCAGTGTTGCCATGTCCACTTATTATATGTGTATTAGGGCTCTTTCAGGTATAAATATGGGCAATGGTGGATTGTAATGTTTTTAGTCTTATATCCAGAAAGTAGTCGTGCACTTGGGTTTATTCAGGCTTGTTTGGTGAAGAAAGTGAGTTATTTTGAGCTTGTTTTGTCAGACCCAGATGATTGTTTTTTTTCTAGTGAGATCTGGCAAAAATGAGCCCAGACTTTGGGTTAAGCTCAGACCACACAGACAGCAACTCGATCTAAAACCTTCTGACGACACACTGCTCAGTTCTTCCAACACACCAAGAAAGCAACACACACGAGACAAGCATGTACAGTACACAGTGCAAAGAGGCTATTGCATTGTTGTCCGGTGTGTTTCCATTCACACTTTATAAATGCAAGTGAGTCGTGTACATTTAAAAGAGTCCGTTTGGTTAAATAATGCAATCATCAGTTCATAAATGTATATACACTATATTAAGCAAATTATATTCTGCTGCTGTATGAACCTAAACATCATTTAGATTGAAAGATGTTGACTGTCCATGGAGGAAAAGATCACTTTGAAGTATACTAGAGTTGCTTGCTGTAGGTGATGGAGAAGCTCTCTCTCCTCTCCTCAGGCCCCAACGAGGACCACCAGAAGACTGGCCTAGCAGGAGCTTAAGAACCGCCTGACGGATGTGTTTTAGTGTGCAGCTAATATGATTGCACTAAATGTATTTCTGAGGCCTCTGTAGACGATCCCCTGGTCAGAGGAATTCCTATACCTAATAATAAAGCACTCAGCGATTAAAAGTGTGAATAAAATAAGTCCTGGAGCTGAAGCCAGGCTGGCAGCAGTACACCACCCACGCTCTCCAGGGAGGGGGAGAGGAGAGCCATGGCAGGAACAAAAGGACAAAGACGCCCTCACTAAGAGTTTATACAATCCTGCAAATTGATTAAACGGCAAAGGGGTGGAGAGAGGCTACCAAATCAGACTACTTACTGACAGACTAAACACAAGTGGTGTGGAGGGCTGGGAAACAACACTCCACAGCTACTGTTAAATGTAAACACGCATCACTGTGGGAGTACAATAACCTCCATCCATCTGAATTTCAAAGTGAGAATATGTGGAGAAAAATATATACTCTATATATACATAGTGTAGAGTGGGGTTCAACAGTCTGAGAGCAGTAGTGAGAATGCTTATACTTAAATTGATTTTTTTATTTTAATTACAGATTGTATCACAAACACAAACATTATTTAAGTTGAAATTATTAAATTAATATGAATTTCAGAATGTCTTTTGCTTTAATTACAGCAGCACTCGAGCTGCAGGAACTTTCTTGAGTGAAACCTGATGGTCATGTTCTCCAGTTCTCCCACCTTTCAGTCAATTTTATTTATTTTTGTGTATTTTTTTTTTTTTTTTTACTTTGGATGATCATACATTTTATATGGACTACTGTGGAAATGTAGGTAGGATTTTTTAAAGGTTTCTGAAATATGTCTCTCTTGCTTAATGTATTTTCAACAATGTACTGATAAAAAAAATTATATTGTAATGTATTATTACAATTTAAAATGTGTTTTCTGTTAATAGAACAATGTAATGTGTAAAGCCAAATTTTAGCAACTATTACTCCAGTGCCACATGATCCTTCAAAAATCATATTTTTTGATGACTTGGATTGATCAACATTTGGTTTATCAGCAATGTTGAATATAAATTTGTTTAAATTCAGGTAATGGATAAAATTTGCAAAACAACAGCATTTATTTTTTGTGTTTTCACTGTCACTTTTGCTCTCTCTCTCTCTCTCTCTCTCTCTCTCTCTCTCTCTCTCTCTCTATATATATATATATATATATATATATATATATATATTAGTATCCCAGGTTTTTAATGGTTTGAGGCTTTTGGAACCCACTATATCACTACAGTACCTCGTGTATATAAAAGAACATGACACTGACTGGCTAAAATAACCCAGAATTTATAAAAGGAGATTAGTTTAGCTAAAAGCATTTTCAGAGGAGCAATATAAATTCATTCAGTTAACAAACACAGCAAGACAAACTGAGCAGGGATCATGTTCTGTAAAGTTGCTGTTTGAATCCAAGGCAGGCCATAACTACTTAGAGAATTAGCAAGATAACATTGGGCATATTGGCCTTCTCTAAGATGCATATGCAAAATGCTCAACTGTTTTGAGCTACAAGAAAGCCAAACCAACTAACTAGACAAGTCTCAGTGGGTTGGACTTATATTCAATTTAGATTTGAGCAAATGAATATTAACCAATCTCTTCAATGATTGCTGAACACATTTTTAAGATGGTTATGGTTAACTTTGTTATGCTTCTCGAAGCATTAACATTTCAGATTTGTGCATTTTGACAGAGGGGAAATATTATGTGTGTGTCTCCTCTCAGAGTAAGTGAGCACTAACTAAACCATGAGGGGAAGTTTGAGTCTCTCTTGTGTCCCTCTCATGCATTTATCTTCTGCAGCAGCGAGACGCAAACAACGGCAGCAGTGCCAGCCTGCCTTATGAGGGTCAGACGAAGGGCTGTGGACGGATGCCAGATTACATGAACGTATCTGTGCAAATCTAACAAGGCTGACTTCTGGCTGCAGGCTTAATGCGTATGTGTGTGTTCGAGAGAGCCGATGAAACCGGGCAACTTTAATGTGAACAGAGGATCCTTGCAGCATCGCCACACTTTCCTCTCTTTCTCTGGCTTTTTTCCAAGGTGAAATGGAGGGCGAAGCGAGTAACCTACATTGGTGTCTTGATTAAAATACAGAAAAAATGACAACATTTACAGTAAATCAAAGGCTCCAGTGGCTGCTAAAGCCATGCATGTCTGCATGCAAGACAAAAGAGAAAGCTTGAGATGCATGGAAAAGCTCGTGTTGTTTGTGAACACCAATAAGGTTTTGGTCAGATTGGAAATGTCCAGGATTGTATCAATGGTGTGACACCTATCAGGTTTATATTTCTACTGATATATCTAGTTCTGTTACTTATCAAAATGCTAATCCTCAAACTGGAGACACAAAATATGCAAATGGTCAATCGTGAAAGATTTGTTCTTTACGTCTGTCACGTGACTACTGAACTAAAGACTTGAGATATAAACTTATCTTTTATTTTTATTTTTTTCTCATAACTTATCTTTGGTACCCTAATATGGAATATGACCAAATATTGCTTATGTAAACATTGTCTTTTGAAACAATAACATTTTTAATAACTAGAATAAAGACACATTTATTAATGTTGCTAACCTCAGTTAATAAAATGATGAGTCTCCCCATCACTAATAAATGGTGTGAAAGCGATCATGTTTAAATATTCATCTAATAATATATCTATATTAAATAATATCCCTGTTATTCACGAATATGCCAATCAAGTTTTATTTGATTTATTTTTCAAATATATGTTTTTGAATTTTTTTTTTAGTTTAGAAAGGTTTAATATAATATTAATATAATTTGTATTAATATTAATATAATATTAAAATTGTATCTCTTAGAATGTAAATGTATCTGAAATGGTCTTAAAATATAATGATGGATGTTTTAATTCAATTATTTCAAAATGGTCTCATCTGGCTATTCCTGAAAACATTAACGCTTACAAATTACTACAAATAATTCTGAAATGAAGACAATAATAATCTGTTTATAATTCCTATCATTCTTAATCACAAACACACTGAAACAGATTCGCTGTAGCTGTTGCATATAATTCACGTTGGAACGTGATCCCACAACACACTGCGGGCTGTGAGTGTATGATACATGTTTGTGATTCACAGCAACAGCCGGCTGGACTGCGGCTCATGTCCTTATCAGCGGAGCGCTGGAGTGGACCGTGCGCCCAGAGGGAAAGAGAGTGAGAGAGGAAGAGATAAAGTCTCTCTGTCACCGGCGGTGTGGAGGCCAGCGTACAGAGCCCTGTGGTGCCTGTCAGCGGCTGGCATGCCGACCCCACCCCGTCGCACTGGCCACCAGTGTTTAATCCATGTTGGGAGCGTTAACATTCAGCGACCTCACGGGTGACAGATCTGCCATGTGAGCCTTCTCCCCTGGGGCGGGCGGCACCCCGAGTGTCAGCTCGGCTCACAGAAGCTCAAACACACATACGCATGCGTACGTCACGGGCGCCTGGGGAGAGTTGTGCTCTGTGACTGTGGAGGTGGCGAGCGTGTTAGTGCTGGTCATTACGACACGCAAACGCACACAGACATGTGCATCAGGGTTAAAGACGGAGCATGCTTGTTCGGCGGCAGTAATAGTGCGGCGTGCAAGCTGTTTATGCTAAAGCATGTTTATGCACAGATGGAACAAGAATATTAAAAATATACACAAATTATACAAAGCAAACAATGAATACGTAAACATGCAAAGCGCACATTGAAATGAAGCTTTTCATTCGTAAGTAGAGCGAATAAGTGTTAAACGGACAGACGAAGGTTGGAGCTGTCAGCGCTGCTACTGTCAGCGTGAAGGATAAGAGGGATGCGCGCGGGGTCAAGGCAGACTCGGCGTTGAGCCCCAGGAGCGGTACGATGACACGGAGCATACACATCTCAATAACAACACCGACACTGTCAAATCTCCAGCCATCACTGCACTGTTTGCGGCCGCTCAAATCCGGCTCTTTAATTATTAATCCCTTCCTCCAGAGTTTCAGGAAGAACCCGTGCACATATATCACTATCAAGGGTTCGCCCTCCTGTCATCCTCGCAGCACAAACTCCCTGACAGTTTCTTAAAGCCCACGAGGCACACAGCGGGACTCACACACACATATATGCGCACATTCGCTTCAGTGTAGCTGCTGTCCAGGGAAACTTTCAGAGTAAAGGGAAACAAAGGTGAGGGACAAAGAAATCCCAGACAGACAAAGATCTGACACAAAGACTAGGACTGTCAACCGATTAAAACATTTAAGTGAATGATATGCTTATTAAATAATCAAATGAATTGCATATTTAACTATTTGATAAGAAAAGACCCAAATTGTGCTAATTTAAAAAACGAAAGGGAACTTTTTAGCCAAAAATGAAAACCATGTTATTGTTTACTCAATCTACTGTGTTACTGTGGAACAATAAGAAGAAGGAGGATTCTGAGAAATAAATCTAATATTTGTATATTTTGTCAATATAGAGTGGAACTCAGTGGGAAATGTAATGTTCTTTGTACAATCATTCTGCAAAATATCTCACAGTCATACAGGTTTGGAATTGCATGAGGGTCAATAAATGACAAAATTTTCATTTTTGGCTCACCTATCACTAGAAGGCATTTAATAAAAAAAAAAAAATCTATATTATTGTTGGATTTTCTGTGCAAATGTTGTTTATTGTTGCCTGTCTCACCCATGACCCATCACAGAATTATCTAGGTTTTGTTTCTTTTCTAATGCTCTAAACAGAGCGTTCAAAAATACAAACCTTTATTGTTATTGTTAATTAAATTCAATTATCTTTATTATTTTTATTTATTGTTATTTTAATCTATCATACTTAATTCTTTTTGCACAGTTATAGCATTTAAAGGACAAATATGCAGCTGAACATGTCCTGATCACCCCATTTTGGTTTATATCACAATAAATTATTAAACCAAGTAAATCATTATAGATTTAACTAAAATGATTTAGAAGACAATATATTGCTTGGTAATGTCCATATGATTGAACAAAAGCCGATCAATGGTCTACAGTCAACAGTGAAGCTTACTTACAGTAGTTCACACAGGAAGTGTGACTGCATTCCATCTGCACTACTTGGTTTACAGATGTGAACAGCCATTACATTACGTTTTGCTGCTTTTTAGTGTCCCTCACCATTTTTTTAAGTGTCGAGTTCAAAACCAAACAGTTCAACTTTTAAAGACATGTCTTAAGACCCGTTGGGACTGTGCTGACTGTGATCTCATCAAAACCCTGCTCAAATGGGAAAGAAAGTTTTTTTTTCAAGTACATATTTTATTTTAATGTAATTAGCTGTACTAAATTAAAATGAAATTGACAACCCTAGCACAGACACGAGGTGCAATCCAGGAAAACCCCTCAATATCAGAAGATCATTGCGTTTTCCTGAGGACATTACACGAGTTAACTGGAATAACGAATCGGGTCGTGCAAATGCTGATAATCAGTCTAATCCTGGCTGTCCCAGTAAGCCAGTTAATAGCTTAGACCGTGCCCGCCACTTTATAGCGTTCCCTCGGGACCCGGGAACCTGCGCAGACCCCGTCCTGCTATCATGCGGTGCTGGCTGTTCTGTTAGACAGAAACAGGAAGAGAGAGAATGAGAGAGAGAGAGAACGCTCCGTCACAGCTGCCAACTGTGTTTACAGCTGCACGGCATCAAACATTCATCAGATGCCATCTTTACAGTCTGTGATGTGAAGCAATCAGCATTTCACAGCCTGTCAAATGATGTCGAAACCGCTTGCTACCTGGCAGTGTCAAAAAGTAAAAAAAAAAAAAACACATCTCAAACATACACACACGCTTACACACACAAACACACATCCAGGTTTTCTTTTCTAGTCCACACTACTGACAGACGAAGCAAGCTCATATGTTAAAATATTAATTCTACTTAAATACTTAAAACACCCTAATTACAGCAAAGCTCCAAATCAGCTTTCAAGTGTAAATAATCTCTTTTTTCCTCACACCTCGATCCCTTTCATCTTTATTGAAAATGCTTGGAACTAGAGTTCAGATGCAGCGAATTTGGCCGGTTAATGCCTGGCTGGCTAATGCTCATTTAGCCCGTGGTGGAAACTTTTTGGAGTCTGTTTGCTCTGTGTGATGCGCTGTAAGAAATTACTTTGCTTAATGTTTAGCATCAGAATTGTCAGAATTGTCAGAATTGGCCTGCTCTCAGCTAATACCTGTTCTTCTAATCGGCCCCTGAGAAGTGCATGTTTTCGACAGTGCTGTAGCTCCATCTACAGGCTAAAGTGAGACGTGCAGCAGAGAACTCTGTGTGACCCCTCTGCAGTCTCCTCTGATGTATGCCAAATTCATCTTTCTCAGTCTAAGTGCAAGCCACATCTAAAAAGTGGTATTTTATAAAGATTTTATCCGCCATGGCCCTCCTTCTCAGACTCACTGTAGTTGTCGGACTTTATAAGTACTGTTTCTAGAGTCATTACCGTTGCATAAACAAGCAATAAAAATATGTAAGTATGTAAGCAGTCTGTCTGGTTACGAGAGCGCAGATGCATGCTTTTGGGAGATATCTCAAGATATTTATCCTCAAATGCATATGAAGATGAGTCTAGTAGTGTTTAAAAACTGTGCCTTGGGTGGACATGCATGACAAATTCAAAGGAACATTTACAGGGGGATTTTTTTGGAACCAATCCACTTTCTTTCCTTGTTTTAAACATAAACCTCACAACACTGAAGAAGAACAACTATAATTTTGGAAGTTTTTAAACTTTTACATTTTAAAATGTAAAATTAAAGGTTATGCTTTTAAGCTGTCCTTTTTATTATACAATTATGTTTCGAATACAATTTACAAAATTGTAAAATGTGGGTTAGGATTAGGTGTTAGTTACTTGTCTTTTTGTGTAATTTACTAGTATTTACTATTTACTAGTATGTACATGGAACATGTAACAAGAGCACTACAATATTTATAAAAAAAAAAAATATATATATATATATATATATATATATATATATATATATGATTATTTAAACCGTGATATATTTATCTTAATCACAATATTAACTTATAGACTTATTACTTATAATTATATTACTCATAAAATGTTGCTTCTCAAGTAAATGTAGGTTTGTTGTTTTTTGTTTTTTTTCGGGAAATCAAAACAAAAACACTTATGAAGTGAATTATTTTTGCAGTGACTTTCGTTTCACATTAGGTGATTCTGATCATCCTTTACAAAGACTTTAAATATTAAAGTCATTCAAGGCCGAGTCAATCAATTAGGGACTTTACAGGTGCACTTAAGTTAAACTTCACTTTATATGCTTTCCTCCTTCTGAGGGCCAATCAAAGTTTATTTCAATAACAAAGAATAAACTATTATACAATATATGTTGTGCATATATACAGTACACATGCACAAAGCAGAGGATATTCAAACTAAAACATGCACCCACACACATATTTCCCACTCTCGGCAGATGAAAGCTGTGTTTTGCAAGAGGGAGCGTGTATATGCGCTCTGCTGTGTGCAGGTCGGGGTGGTGACCTCTGGGATTTCCAGCACTGGGGTGGGAGTGTGTTCCGGGAACAGGCGCTGCCTGTGCAACCTACAGACCTGGACAAAGAAACCGCAGCACCGCAAATGCATTTTAAGTTGCATAAAGTGTAAAAGCTAAAGGACAGAGACTCCACTGACTCCATGAATAATGCATTGTAATGTATTTTAAATATATGTTTGTAAAGTAAATAGTATCCTCTCAACACTGGCTACTTTGTGTACTACATTCCAAGTATACAGGCCTACATTATAAATTACACGGCTGACATGAATACGATGATATGGACTGGATGAGAAAACAGAGTGGAAGGCACAGACTCCTCTAATTACGCTCTTCTTAGAGGCAAGCATCTGTCAATGTCTGACTCTGTTACCTTATTACCGCAGCCTACAGATATACATACACCCATAGAGCGAGAGAAAGACAGATATGTGTTCGTTAACCCTTGAGGGTTACACGCTGTTTTATAGACGCCATGCAACATGTATGGTAATTAAACATCATGAGAGCGCACAAAAAAGCGTGAAATTGGTCTTGAAGGATTCAACCCTCCGGCCTGTTGTTTTAAAGCCTGGACAATTTACACAGGTGCCCTATTTTTATTTTTCCTGTCATCTCCATACCTCAGCATCACCTGCATAGCTCTGAATGCAGCGGGGCGGAAACAGGCCACATGCTAGTGGAGATGAGATGAGATATTCATTCTGTTCTCAAGCCCACGTGTGCAGACAACGATAGGCCCGGCAACAGGACGTCCCACGCCTCTTCCCAGCTTGACACCCCGTCTCCTCAGGTGGATGGGCGCACACACCTCCAATGACTCCCCTTCAGGGGGCACTGCTCATTCCAGTTGTGAGCCGCAGCGGCACGGGAGACTGCAGATTACACTACGGCTCCAAGAAAGCCTCTAAAAATAACTGCTTGTGTGTTATAGCAAGGCTTAACATGCTTCCTACTTGGCTACAATAAAACACAGCACTGCGTTCTGGAACACACTGGAAGGGCTCATGCATTAAAGTTCTGTCTGTTTACTGCTAGTGTTGATAGTAGTATACACAACCATTCAAAAGTTGTGTTTTTTTAATGAAATTGCTGTTTTTATTTAGCAAGGACACATGAAATTGATCAAAAGTGACAATAAAGACATCTATGTTGATAAAAACATAATTTAAATAAATGCTGCTCTTTTGAAATTCTATTCACCAAAGATTTCCGAAAAACATGAATCATAGTATTCACAAAAAGTACGAAGCACCACAACTGTTTTCTTCTTCTTTAAAAAAAAAAAAAAATGCTTCCTGAGCAGCACATCAATATATTAGGATGATTTTTGAAGGATTGTGTGATACTGAAGACTGGAATATTGGCTGCTAGAAAACATTTGAAAATATATATAAAAAGGAAACTTTAAATTGCAACAATATTTCTCATTTCTACAGAATTTTTTGATTGAATGCAGAATCGCTAAGCATAATTACAAAAGTCATACCAACCCCAAATGTATGAATGGTAGTTATTGTAACAAACAAAGGAAATCTGATGCCACTTTTGAACTTTTAGCTATTGTTTAATTTATAAATATATTAAAATCTGAATTGCACAAACAATTACGAAAGACTGACATGACCAGAGCATATCGGCCCCTTTTTGCCATTTTTCAGTTGACAAGAAAATAACTGAAATGGAGTCAAGACATATCTCAGACCAGATTCAAACCGAAATCTCTCAAATAAGCACCAGAGCTCAATGTACCCGGTGCTCCTTTTTGCCACATTTTAAACTTGGCCCAGATCTCAACCTAAAACTCCCACATAACCACAGAAACTCAATGAGGCTGGAGAACATGCGTTAACCCTCTAAACAACAACTCCAAACAAATCGCAACAATTCCAGTTAAATCCACTTCCTATTTTTTTTATAAAAAAAAAAAAAAAATCTCCTTTGTGGATTAAGTTGTGGTGGGTTTTCAATAACAGTTATTTATTAAAAAATAAAAAATAAAATAAAAGGTTCAAAAAAGAATTGATTCACAGCACTTTACAGCTGCACCCTGACAGGGCAGGGCCAAACGAACACAGTCTGTTTTCCGTCTTATGAAAAGTTGCTATTAAGGAGCCAAGCGTTTTCTTCAAAGAGGGATTACACAGATGCGTTCTCTAACCTCAGGTTACTAAAAGGGCCACGGAGTTGAAATCTTGTAAACAGTGGTATGAAGTCTTACCAGGAAGGCTGTAATACTCCTTTGCGTGTTCTCCCAGTGGAAGCAGCTTTTAATATACTGCAGCGTATAAAGAATGGCCATGCTGATCTTCCTCACTCGATAGATATTACGTGCTAAAAGCTAATGGGGACAAAGCAGTAGTTAGCAAGATGTGCCTGAGGACGTAATGCTCACAACATGACATTCACTCAGGTGTAAAGAGGCTTTTAAACTGAAGGTTCACTGGTGATAAATATTAATAAGTCAAGTCATCTTTAGTGTCTAAAGAGCTTCAGGCGATGCTAGAGGAAAAACTGAACATAATGAGTCTCTAAAGGTGCCAACAACAAATCTAATATTAAGAGAAAGTAGAAAATATGGTGGAAAATGATGTCGCTAAAGCGCACCTTTTTGTTAAACTTTGGGTTGTCCTCTGCAAACTTTTTTTCCTTCGGCTGGAAGGTTTTCACACCTGCTCTGATCTGGGGGGAAAGAAAATAATAGATTTTTTTCTCAGTAAAGGCTATTTGGTATCATCCATATTATTAATAAATAATCATATTTATTTATTATGCTGTGCTTACAGGGTTGTAGAGAACATTCAACTCCAGTGTGATGCTTCCTTTGCTTGTCCTTGATAGATTATTATTCTTCAGCGTTCTGGTTATTTGTTGCCCATTAGAAATCTAAAAGCAAAGCAGTGGTACTGTATGTTAATATTGGCACAATGATTACAAATTTGCAAAACTGATTATGAAAACTTCTTTATGTGGTATTTACAGTCAACAGTGGAATGGCCGTTTTTCCCAGGACGTCTGGAGCTTTGTCCCCATCATCGTGATAGACTGTGAGCACCAGAACATCATGGATGTCCCTAATGGGACTAAGGACACCAAAATCAGTGTGATACCAATACCATGGACATGCATATTGATACGAGATATCTACAAAATCAGCATAACTTACAATGTTAGGGCTGTCCTCCATTCAGGATTCAAGGTTTTGGGTATGGTTTGAGTTTGCAGTTTGCTATTACCAAGCTCAAGGGTACAAAAAGGGTCACTTTTACCTGATAAAGTTTAGATATTCCAACATCATTATGACTGAATACATCTTTATAATAGGCTATACTTTAACTGACTGTACAATATCTCCTATATACATTATGGCATTATATTTAATACAGATAAGTACCACTTAAATCTGTCGATGGAAGATCTGTGGCTTTTATTAACTTGATTTGAAGATAGCCAACATCCTTCAAGTCCCGCAGACAGTTCAGCGTTCGCTGTAAATACAAATGATCTTTTAATGATCTTAACGATAAAATGATCTTTTAGCTTAAAAAAGTCAAATAATCATAGAAATGTAGAAATATGTACAAGCTATCCAAAATAATTTAGATGGACTTGGGAGGTAACAAAAGAAAGAAAGAAAGAAAAACAGGAACCTTAAAAAAACAATGGCAATGTAATACTCACATATTTCTCCCGCATCTTCTCAAAGGTTGTGGGGTTATCTAATGGAGCTGATTGAATGTCTGAGATGGACGCACCAGAACACGGAGTCAGTGTGACCAAAAACACCAGTCGGCCCTTGTTTGGGTCCAGCTCATGAGTGTATAACTGCCTCTGATTGACAGAAAGTCTGCTCAGGTCAATATCTAACCTGAGAAGAGAAGAACCTATTAGAATTTCATCAGTGGATAGGCATGTGTTACTAGTAAAAAAAATAATGTTACAAAAGATTTTTAATTCAAATTACATTTTCTATTCATCAAAGAATCTTGGGGGGAAACCGTATCTGGTATCACAGTTTCCACTAAGAAGCACAACTCTTGAGTTGTTTGCAACTCTGATGATAATAATAAATGTGTCTAAAGTATCAAATCGGTATTTTGGAATGATTTCTAAAGTTTCATGTAACACTCAAGACAGGAGTAACAGCTGCTTAAAAAAACACTTTGCCAAACATAAAACGTGTACAATCTTGCCACTGTAATAATATTTCACAATATTACTTTTAACTTTTTTCTGATCAAATTAATGTAGCCTCAGTAAGTCATCTTGCCAAAAAATCGCAGACTTTTCGAAGGGTTGTGTATACTGCATGTTTATTTAAAACGTCTATCTTTTACATATCCGCTAACGGCTCAGCTTTTAGTTTAAGATAGCACAGCTTACTTCTACTGTTGTGTCACTGGATCACTTATATTTGAGATTTCATATGTGTATGGCTTTATGCTACAGGCACATTCTTCAAATTTATTTTGATAGCAGACATCCTGAAACACAGTCTATTTGAGCATTTTAGTTCTTTTATCACATTTCTCCCTGCCAGTTGAAGAGAAAACGGTCACTCCTTGCCCCCGTCTTTTCTTTAATTTTTTTCAAACTTTGTTTAAAACGCTCCAGCAAACTTACACTCCCCAGCACTCCTCTGACTTCCTGCCCCTCTTGCAACAAACCTCCACCGCCAGATTCTCCTGAGCGTCCTGGAACTGGTTAAATTCGAAGGACTCTCTCCACTGCGGGTTTGCTTTAATACACAGATTCTGAGACAGAGAGACAGACGAGCACGGAAGAGAGAGACGGAGAAAGTCGTGTCAATTTTAAGGCACTCAAAACGGAGACAGCTAACATGACAGGTGTATTAAGCCTTATTCACTAAGTCTTCAATAAGACATGTGGTGGAGGAGGGGCCACACATCCTCTCTTCTCGCTGGGATTATAAACTCTGACAGCATCCAATTAGAACTAGTTTTGTTCAACAAGCAAACATGCCCAAACAGAGCCAGGGGGCTCTATAAAAAAGATGACATGAGAATACAAGACTAGCTGGTTGGAACCATTGGGAGGGGAGTGGGGGGGGGGGTTGAGCAAGGCATTCTGGGCATGCAAATGAGCCGAACAAGACGCTGTAAGAGAAGCATCAGGAGAGACGCCCTGCCAGACACGGCCGATCTAATGAGTAGCCTCCTCTGTCAGCAGAGCAGTGAAGCCTGGGAGAAGCGATCTGAAAGAGGGGGAGGAGGAGGAAGGAAGGTGTGTAAAGTGGACGGGGATATCTAAAGCGAGGTATGTGAACTACTAAGAAAGTATGGGAGGAGGAAGAGGGGGAGGGAAGGGTTTAATGAGGTATTGAGAGAAACAAAGAAAGCACGATGATGTAATGAGCATGGCAGAAAGAGAAAGCAAGAGAAGCCAAAAGAAGAGAGAGGATGTCACCTTGCTCCGGACCCTCTGGTCACCCACTCTGAAGCGTACGTAGACGTCTCCCTGACCGCAGTCGGGCATCTCTTGGCCTTCCACCAGGATGACAGTGTAAATTCCCGTCCAAACCTGATTCCTCTGTTCACACATGAGCTTCATAACCTGCGCCTGGGTTATCGGCTGTCCCTGGAACAACAATAGACCAGTTTAGGCCAACGCTTGTTGATTTGAAACATGCTTTTACAATTTGCAAACTGAAAATTCTGTGTGTTTAACATTGTTGCTACACAATCTGGCGATTCGAATATGTTACCAAGGTAACATATTATACTTGGCTCAGAAAGATGAGGATTTGATGAAATTGCGAGAATGACTCGTGATAGTCCTGGAGCCAGGTTTTAAGTGAAGAAATGTTTATACTGTAAAGAAACATTTTTCATCAAACGCTATCATGTTACAGTTAGGAATTTATAGATTGCATGTCTCAGCTATTACTGGGGGAAAAAAAAGAAAAAAACACTGAGAATCAAGTTTTCAGTCGGTAAGATTTCTGAATGTTATTGAAATGGGTCTCTTATGCTCACCAAGGCTGCATATATTTGATCAAAATAACCAGAAAAGTGTTCAAATGTAAAATCGGATGAATAAAATGTTTTCTAATTGAACATATTTAAAAATGTACTTTACTCCTGTGATGGAAAAGCTGGATTTTCAGCAGACATTATTCCAGTCTTTCAAGCAAAGTGATCTTTCAAACATTGTAAAATGCAGAATAGGTGCTCAAGAAAAAAAAAACTATAATATTTTTTATTTATTTATTGTGGAGATCATGATACATTGGTTTTTAAGGATTATTTAACAAATAGAAAGTTAAAAGAACAGCCTTTATTTGAAAATAAAAATTTTACTGTACATTTTTATCGTTTAAATGTGTAATTATGAATAAAATAATTTCTTTAAAGAATGAATTTCTGTCAGCGTTAAAATTTGGTCAAATCTAAAAGCGAAGCGACACATAAAACTTTTTTAAGCCGGGGTCTTCTACTTCTGTAAATAAAATGTTTGCATAAATGTGTTATCTTAAAGAAAATCGAATCCGTTTTTGTAACAAAATATATTATGAAATAAAAGCTTCTCAGAACAGCTAGATGAAATGCGCAGGTGATCCCGGCAACTCGGAGAGCAAAAAAATAAAAGAGCTCCATCAACAAGACTGCAGATGGATAAGTGCACAGTACAGAGATGACTTGTGGGTTGATAGCCCTGCACTTTCAAAAACACAGCATCAGGAAGAGGCTGGACGGTTCTGCCAGTAATCACAGACCAGAGAGCTGTTTTCCCACCTGGCTGCTCGGAGAGTGTGACTGAGCCTTTGCTCCATTAGAATCACACACACACACATATACACACACACTGCACAGCAGACAAACCAGCATTAACATTTAATGTAATGGCCACATCTCCATAAACAAGCCTCTTTAAAGAGAGAGCGAGGGATAAGAGGGGAGAGAGAAATATAATATCAATCCAAGCCAAGTCTTCCCAAGTGTTTATTTTGGACAAATTTGTGATCGGCGTGGCCAATAAAACAATTCCGCTTAAGAGTAAGTGGCCCCTAAAGAGAGGCTATTCCTGGTGCTAAAAGAGCTGGGGGATTGCCTCCATATGGTGGAGCAGCATGGGGACAAGGGGACAAGCCCAAAGCCGTACCCATTTGGCTAGAGCTTCAGTGCTGTCCGTCCACAGCTGTGATATTACATCCCAACATCTGGGTTATAGCTCACCATGCCTGGGAATGAGCCATCGCACATATCCTCAGCATCTTACACTGGCATAGTGCCTCAAAGACTACACACACACACACACACACACACTGTCAGGAAGAAGAACCACATGCTATGTGCCAATACTGCTGCCTGTTTCCATCTCAAAGGCTGTGAAGAAGGAAGTGTGATCGAGGAGGAGAGGTAAGAATTGAGAGACATGTTCTGCCTCTACTGATAGGTGTCAAATAGAACTAGATCCCGGTTGTTTTGGCGGAGGACACACTGTGGTGGAAACACCAACAAAACACATACTGATCTATACCTGATCATATAATCTAGCAGGTGTCTGTTTGAGTCAGTCTCACAACCACTGACTCACTGAAATGTTGGGGACATTTTACTCTAAAATCAAATGAAAGAAGCAGGAAAGGACATTTTGCATAATGACATAATTAAAGCACCATGTAAAATGTTCAGAAAACGCATTGGAATTACTCTAATTTGAATCAGATTTTAAAATTTTTATTATTTTTATTCGATTTTGAACTATATATTTAAATCGTAACATGCATTTTAAAGTTGGCATTACATTTTGCTGCCTTTTTGCATTTTACAATAATTTTAATTGTGAACAATACTTACAATGTATATTTACAACTGAAATTTACTGCGCATTTTACAACTTAAATATAAAAAATAAAAATAAAACTATTAAGTGAGTACAGTCAATGAAACTATATAAACTTACGAAGTTTGTAACTTATGAAAATGATTTTAGAAAACCTCTGTATGTGTATACATTGACCTTTTCCACTCAAATAAAAAAAATAAAAAAAGTCCACACAGGGTGGTTTTCATCAATATTTCAGGCTAAAATATACTTCATGTCAGGAAATTAATGCCACAATGTAAAAATCTTTATAATCCCAAAAGTAGCCTTTATTCTCATTTACACAAATTATAAATTTTTCTTTCTTGCTTTCTCTATATTTCATTTATTTTTACCTTAATTTTGGAGTGATATTTAAACCCAGGAACTTCTTTAAAAGATGCACTCTTTTTAAGACAAGACTTTGACTACATATCTAACAAAAGAAGCATATCTAGTTCTTGTTAATATTATGTATTATGTCCAAACTGGCTATAATACACAGACTTTTATTCTTTACTGCTTCAGTTTAACTGAAATGAAATTCAATGCTGGGCATGAATAATAAAGTATAATAAAAGTAGTTTCTCTGCACCCCACTCTACAGTAGAATGCGTCGGAGATTTCAGAGAAATCTTAAATCGCAAGCTTTGAACAGCCTTGAACAATAAAAAGCTATTCACTGTGAGGTCAATAAACTCTCATATAAGAACTGACCTGCACAAAATGCAAGACAGACTCGTTCTTTGTTTAAATCACAGTGATACGTTTACTTTGGAAATCACGGATTGGTTCAGCGCATCAGACAGCCGCAGCCACAAACAAAAGTTTCTCGCTCTGTTGAAGTTCTGGAATTTCTAACTAAGTGAAAGTGAAAGAAAGGTAAAGTCAAGAAATTTGCATAAATGTTGCACATAACATCAGTGAAGTGTCTGTGGAGAAGATGGTGAGGATCTACTGCCCTCCAGTGGACAGATGTGATACATGAATAAAGTTACTGCTGGGATATTTGTAGCAAATAAAATAGTTTAACTATAAGTTAGTTTCAGTGTATTGGTAACGTTTCATTCTTTTAAGCAGGTGGAACACCTAGACAGAAGTTATATGGTCAATATATAGAATGACATACCTTATTAAAGCTTCCCTTTCTTCTTAGTAGCCACTTCTAAAAGATGCATGACGAAAAATGAAAAAGATTTTAGAAAAACTCTTTTGACACATGACTCTTCCCACTAAATAAGTGTGTTTTCAGGAGCCATACATTTCGTTTGGCAGGTTCCTCTCGGATGGACAGGCAGGCCTCTAGAATGATCACCCCCATATCATCCTCTGCACTGTTAGGGTCCTCCAAAGCTAGTGTCACTGGAATTATTCTGCACAGAGCAAATTCACAAGACTTGGTCTGCTCATCTAATTCGAATGAAATTCTTTGAGGTAATCAGAGAAACTTTTGTCTGTACAATATCATGGAAGTTATGGAATGGCAAAGTTTTCCTCACCTATCCAACTCCAGTTTATAGAGAGGAAAGCTGCTTGATCCCATGAAGTCATTGGATCGGAGGTCACGATCATATACCTGCATCGGTCATAATTTTGAGATGATGATGCCTAGTGACTAGTGTTGACTGGTCAAAGGTAAGTTTAAATAGTGTTTAGAATTTTTTTATACAAACTACTTAAATGTTAAATAAATATGTACAAAAATGCACAAACAGAGATTATATTATTTAACAATAGGGCAAAAGCAATTTTGTCAATGACAACAACAGCACCAACAAAAATATAGTTTTCATGGAATTAATAAATTCTTCCCTATTAGGTGTTTCAAATTTAGATTTTGTATGTATTTTTGTATACATGTTGTGAATAAATTATTGTGAATAAGTATTTGTCCCAAAGTACTTTGAACTGATGAGGAATTTCAAGATATCATATAATAAACTTGAATTACAATCTGCATTGATTGTTTACAGACTTTATGTCTTTTCTTTGATCTTTTGTATTTACATTAGAAATAATCAAAGAGATACTGAAGTACATAACTCAACAACTGTTCACAGTTAGGTAATAATGCAAACACTTCACAAACCTTCAGGTGAAGAGTCTGATCGAGGTCTCGGACGGGAAAGGAAAATGATTCGTTCCAGATGGGATTCAGGTTCTTGTTCACAACTTTGCTTTTGTAGATGTTTTTGCCATCTAATTTGAATTTGACGAACGGGTCGCTTGTACCTGTTGAAAACAAACGGCTATCAGTGTTACTAACAAAAAGGGAGTCTTTTTTGCTGCATTTTTGCCAATGATTTTGCAGATGAAGGAAACAAGTTTAAATGTATTTATTTAGTTAATGATGATTAACACCACAAATGCTGTTGATTGAGCTTTATACATATTGAACCTGGAACATTTATTTAATGACAAAACCTGGTGCAAACTGGTTCATATCATCACACTGTACGAGAACTCAGTCGTCCAGACACTGAATAATCCAGAAGACTCATTATTTAGGCGACCGTTCTTAGCACAGAGAGGCGGACGTTTTGTCTCTTTTAGAGTGATGGGAGCTGGCTGATTGTAAAAGAGTAAAAATTACAGCCAGCGTGAATCAGTTCATTTAATACCGCTGCATTAAAAACCCCAGAAACTGGGAGCAAGCGGTGTTAATCTCCAAAGCCTGTTAAGGAAGTCTGTCTGCGAGAGGGGAGGGAGAGCCGTCCGTCTTTGTCTATGCTGTGGTATGCAGATTGGCTGGTAAGAAAAAGAAGAAAAAAAAGTGAGAGAAAAAGAGTCCGTCGCTTCATTTGTATGGATGGATAAAGGAGTGCTTGAGAGAACCTGCGGGGAGCCTGGAATCACATGACAAAAGCCCTGTGGGGACGGGCTGTCAGGCCTGTCAGCTCGCCTCTCCAAATGAACATCTCCAGGAGGCAGCTCCTCCCTGCCAGCCGCTGACAAGGAAACCTCCAGGCAGCTTGACAGGAGGAAAGGGGCTCAAGCAGCCAGGGGAAGAGCTCCGGCGTGACTGAAAACGGTGACGGCGGAAATTAACAGAAGGAAAATGGAGGACGGTGAAGAAGGGAGGGAGGGAGGGGACTCGCGGGCCGCTTTTCCGATGTAGTGTCAGTCGGGGTGCAAGCTGGGCGTTAATTGTTAGGCAAATATAAGTGCTGGAAAATGCACGAGAGGTGGACTGCATCACCGCTGTCACGCTGTCAAGTCAGACTGAGTGAGGACTCAACTAATAATGCAAATGGTTGCAGATCGACCAAAAACATTTTTTTCGGACAATGTCTGAATCTTATTGATAAAGCATTATGGAAGAAAGGGTCTAACTGAACCTACAATAAACAATAATAAAAAAGTAAAATATCAGAGCAAGATTTTCAAAACAAAAGGTTTTTGTGTCCATGAAAAGGTTCCATAAGACACATTTGACCTAGAAGTTATGCAATAAAATAGACAGAATATTAGTCTGTAAAAGAAAATATTTCAATATGAAGAAGAAGAATTTTCGCTTGCTTCATTTCATTTGCTGTCGCTGAGAAGCATGGAGTAAAGTTCTGTTTATAACTCTATTATCGACCTGAGGGGGTGTGTTATTCTCAAAGACAGCCACACGAGGTCGCAATTTCCAAAGATCTAAATCTGTTTTTTTATTTTATTATTATTCATTTAATTTGCATACGCGTATTATTATGAATAAATTACTGTATATGGTTTTTGCACAGTTATCTCACGGTCATATTAAATTGTTAAAGCTTTTCCCTTCTTTGGACAAAATATTGAACATATAACCAAACAGTTGAGAACATGGCTCTTTAAATCAATATTAGGACTACAATTTACATATCTGTGACCCTGGATTCACAAAACCAGTCCTAAGTATCATGTAGCAATAGCCAACAACACATTGTATGGGTCAAATATATATATTTTAATTTTAAGCCAAAAATCATTAGATATTAAGTAAAGATCGTGTTCCATAAAGGTATTTTGTAAATTGCCTCCCGTAAATATATCAAAATGTAATTTTTGATTAGTAATATGCATTGCTAAGAACTTCATTTAGGCAACTTTAAAGGCGATTTTCTTAATATATTGAATTTTTTTTTTTTTTTTTTTTTTTTTTTGCACCCTCAGATTCCAGATTTTCAAACAGTTGTACTGTATCTCGGCCAAATATAGTCAAATCCTAACAAAACATACATCAGTGGAAAGCTTATTTATTCGGCTTATATGATTATATGATCTATAAATCTCAGTTTAAAAAAAATTACCCTTATGACTGGTTTTGGTCCAGGGTCACATTTGTCATGCAGAATATATCCTGAAACATTTCTACTAAAGTCACTGGCCAAAATACAGTAACAACCCACTAACAGCTTCAATACTATCTTAAATGGACAAAGAAATGACCTTGGATTGGAAATGAGGAAATAAAATTTAAATAAACAAATGGCAATTCAATCTTTCTCTTCAGGTTTGTTAGTTACCGGCATTCAGTTTCTCCATCAAACAGAGAAAGTGGATAAAAAACAGTTGCTTCCTTATGAAGTTATGAATCACAACTGAAAAGTGTGATTCATAAGAATTCCACTCGGCATTCCAGTGTCTACAATAAACACACTATATTAATAGTATTATTTTCAAAGCATTTACTTATTAATAAGGATATTGTGTTGGTATTAATATTAGGTTTCTATTGAAAACAATATATAGGCTATACAATGTAATTATTTATTTAAAAAAAAAAAAAATGTTTTAAAAAATGTTTTATACTTTCTCCAGCAGGTGGCAATATATCCCATTTTACTCTAAAAGATATGAATAGTGCACATGCTTTCACAGCGTTTATATAAAATAGTAAAAGTTTTTTTTTTTTTTTTTTTTTTTTTTTTATGGGACAAACAGGCACAATCATTTTGGTAACAGTGAGGTAGTTTGGGCTTCAGTTCATTTCAGTTCAGGCTTTGAGGAAGCACTTGTCCCACAGGATATCTGGCGTGCCTGTGCCACCAGTAACCTCACCAAGTCTATAGTGTGCATGACCATTTCATTAGATTCAGTTGGCAGAGAGGAATATCACTGGAATATATTCTAATTATGAAAAATAATGAGTTTGAGATGGTAATTAATAGCCTCTGGGCATACACCTGTGACTTTGAACATGAGAATGAGCTGCCCAATCAGCTTGGTCAGGCCTGCCAGACACACTGGCATTACGTCTGAAGAACCGCTCTGGGTATCAAATGGAAATTCAGTACAATCATTTGCTTGTAGGATTTCAGTAAACCTTAGGCTAAATCCCTCTTTTCTCTCTCTCTCTCTCTCACTCTTCCTTTCGCATCTATCGCTCTCTCGCATTAACAAAACGTTATGAGATAAAGCGGACACATTTTGCATCGTGACACCAGGGACTGTGAACAGCCTCTAGGTAACAACACCTCAACATGACTCTATCTGCACTGGCTCTGTAGTAGGAAAAAGAATCTAGGCCAGCTCATCTGTTTCCCAGCACTAGTTTGATAAAACCGACTTGATTCTGTGCAATCAAGGTACAACATTTGAACAGCTGATGAGTTACAAACAGTAGTTCCAGAAGTAGTTGTTGTTAGTTTGTTTTCTTAAATGTAACATGGTTACAGAAGCAAGACGGAGATGACAGAATGAAGACTTTCTGGTCCGACAGCATTCTGCAGATTAGGAATGACTAGGCTTAACTGAAGTAACTTGGAAACGTTCCATCTTTAAAAAGTCCAGTCGTCTCTACTTCTCCTTTTATTTTGCTTTTTGATTGTATAATGCATTACATAAAAAATATTACTCAGCAACACCTCTCTAAATTGACTCGATTTTATTTTTATTTTAAATTCTATTTTACTTAGTTTTATTCTTCTAAAGTAAGCTTTAAGGATCACTGAGCCAACATCTTGAACTTTGAGATGACCGACAGTGAACCTAACAATCTTCACAATCTGAGGAATTTAGAATTTAGAGGACTCCAGAATATTCCCAAACAAGGTTTCATTTACATGTTTACAGTACAAGAACTCCATCCATCAGCAGTTTCACCTGCTGGACTTCACAGAAAGCTCAGTTGATTGCCACAGAATAAATGACTCTCATGTGTGTTAAATACTGACTCATTTAATTATACTGACAGTTATCAATTAAAGAATCTAACTCCTTTCAACAGATATCCCTCCTCTTAGAAAAAAAAAAAACCTTTCATCTGATAAACTTTACACTAAGAAGGTAGATATACTAGACATAATCAGAATAAGGTACCTTAACGAAAAAAAAAAAAATAAAAAAAAACTTTTTCATCTGATAAACTTTACTCTAAGAATGTAGATATACTAGAAATCATTAGAATAAGGAACCATGACTGAAAAAAAAAACACATTTTCATCTGATATTCTTAACAGTAAGAATGCAGATACTGTATACTAGAAATCATTAGAATAAGGAATTTTTCCGAATGTTTTTGAAAGTCTCTTATGCTCATCAAGGCAGATTTTAGAATGTATTTTACTCTAAAATTACAGCAAAAACAGTAATATTGTGAAACCTTATTACAATAAATGCAACTGTTTCCTATTTTAATATTAAATTGTAATCTATTCCTGTGAAGGCAAAGCTGAACTTTCGGCAGTAATTATTGCAGTCTTCAGTGTCACATGATCCAGAAATCGTTCTAATTATTAACAATGTTCAAAACAGTTGAGAATATTTTTGTTGTTGTTGTTGAAATGGTGATACATTTATATATATATATATATATATATATATATATATATATATATATATATATATGTATATATATATATATATATATTTGCAGCATTTTCAGCACAAGAATGAGAACATTTAGAGAACAAATTTGATTTGAAACAAAGCTTTTGTAATATTTGAAATGCCTTTACTGCTGCTTTTGATCAATTTACCGCATTCTGATGAAATATTTAAAATGTATTTATGTTATTTTTTTTTTTTATCTTACTGACTCAATGCTTTTATACTGTTTGAGCAATTCTGGAAATTTGTATTGTGATACTTTTCATGGTACTTTTGTCCAAAAATGAATTATCTTTGTTGAAGCATTGCTTATTTGTAAATCACTTTGCATAAAAGTGAGTAATGTAAAGTATCTCAAAAGGAAATGAAGACAGACAGCATGGGCAGAGATGTTATCCAATCCTCCAGGCCCAGGCTAACCCACATCATACTAAACCTTGAATAGTCAACACTAAAACAAGTCCAACAAGACTTTTTACAACTTTTATCAAGAACTCAATGGTCCTCAGGGTAAAGCTAATCACAAGACACAGCACCTTTCAGGGTGATGCAACAGTGCTGTCACTATTCTGTGCAGTCTGTGTATACACTTTCAAGACTAGATAGACCATCAGAAACTTTCTGTAGAGCAACATCAAGCTGCATGTAAAGAGACATTTCATTTTAGCAGCCAGCTGAACAGAAAGAAGTGGAAATGAAGGTACTGTAACATCAAGACAAGTCTCTCAATGCATGAATCATTCCTTCTGATGCCAAACCAGGCAAAACATGAGGGGGTGGCTTATACAGATTCAATGCCATTCTTTAAAAAGATTTTCAAATCAGACTTTTTTGAGCTGATTAAGACGTATGTTCTGATCTACTTATAATATTACTCATTCATTTATAATTACAGGAATGAATTGTTTAATTATGCAATTAAAGTCAATGCAATGTCTAGAGTAAAGCACCCCACCCAGCACCATCGTAGATTAAATATCTGTATTAGTCAGAGGTTATTACCTGAGCGGTCCCTGATAACCAGGTTTTTGCCTTCCTTTAGGTTGATGGTGAGGAGATACTGGACCTTCTGCTGTGCTGAAGCACTCTGGCTGTCATTTAATCCTGCTGGGAACTGACAAGTAGAGAGCTAAAGACTTAGACCTAGTCAGTGTTGGATGATAATTATGATTATGACAATTCTGGAGAGAAGCACATGTGTTTTTATTTCCTTTTGTCTTCAAGACAGCTCTTCCTCTTATTGAAATACTCACGTTGCGTTCTTGTTCAAGTGTATCAAAGTCACTGCTTTCATTGGGAATGTCCTGAGAAAGAGATGAATGTTTGTCATCCATAAATCATGCATTGTCGTCTTCAGTTGGAAAATTCAGAATTTGGCAGCATGCATTTATTTTTGATGTCAAATTAAATAATACTGCAAATCCTCAATAAGAGATTTGGTAGCACTTTATTTTACAGTCCTGTTCCTCATGTACATACTATGTACTTATTATAGTAATTACAATAACTATGTAATAACTAGGTAGTAACCCTGAACCTACCCCTAAACCTAACCCTACTCCACTGTAGTTACCTTGTGTTACCAGAACTTTCTTAGATAAATACACTGTAAGTACACTATAAGTACATGTTAGTACACGTACTGTAAAATAAAGTGCAACCAGAGATTTTTATGCATAAAAGCTGTATTCGGAAATAATGAAATAATCGGCCAAAATGTATCTTTTTTTGCCTCCAAAACATGATTTCATTTCATAATGTTCATGAAACATGCCGATGGTTGCTCTGAGCACAACAAACATCAGATGAAGTGAGTCGTGCAGTTTCTATTCACTTTTAACTTAATATTCAGTATGTTCACTTTTTGCAGCAATTACGTCTTTCTGGCAAGATATTTCCTGAGAACTTCAACACTAATGTTATCCCATGCCTTCTGTAACTCAAGCCAAAGGCTTTCCTTTGAATTTACAATAGATCTGTCCCGTTTATTTTCCAACTTGCCCAAATTTGCTTAATGGGGTTGAGGTCCAGACTTTGAGGGACCCAGTCCATCATTTTCGATATTCCAGCAGATCTTTACGCTGTAGGTCATTTCCTGCAATAGTTCCTTTTATGGGTCTTGTACTGGCCAATTCAAAAGAAAACAACTCAAACCTCTTAAATATGCCCCCACTGTATTAAATTGTGTATCTGAATTCACCAATTGTAATGAATTGCTTGGTACAACAACATCATTATTATCATTGTTGTTGTTTTACTTTTGAAAATTGGTGTATTTTTCTAGAACAGGAATTTCTAGTGATTGGCTAGGCTGATTAATTGCCTAAAACATTTTAATATGTGTACATCTGTACACGTTATTTGCACAGAAATGTACAGAAGACATTATAACCACACATTCGACCTCCACCATTTCGTTCTAAAAGCATGTGTATGTGTGTATTCACTACTGTTTAAATGTTTGAGCTCAGAAAGATGTATTCATCAAGTCTCTTATGCTCACCAAGGCTGCATGCATTTGGTCAGTGTCAAGGGCATTTCAATTTGTATAGCAGCTAAACAATGTGAATGCTGACCAAGGTGTGCAATAAAAAAAAAGATTTATTAAGAATGAATTAAATTATCTAAATCTATAAGACAAATGAACAATAAAATAGTCAAATAAAACTCACAATGGCCAAATGAATATAACTAGTAAAACATGGCCTTAAGTTAAAATTATTTTTGTGTGAGTGTTTTCAAAAGGCAGCATTTAAATTGAAATCTTTTGTAACTGTGACTAACGTAAACTCCACAGCTTTTAAACGGTAGAGCATATTTATGTAGTGATAATACTTAAAAACATAAACTCTGTGAGACTTGCCATGTCCTCAGCTGACCCTGCAATGAACATTTCCACTGGAGAGGATGGCTGGTGATTAGTTAGATATTTCTCCTCAGGTGGAGTACTGCTGATTGACTCTGCGGTGGTTTCATATGAAGCTGGTGCAGGAGGTGTCTGACCTGCACCAGCTCTACTAAGGGCTGCAGCCACTCTGTCTGTGGGATCTTTTGCTCTCTGACCAGGCGATTTTCTTTCAGGTGCCATCTGTCTTTCTGTAGCTGGATATACAGGTACAGCCACTCCATCTAAATCATCAAAGTACCACGTCGTGGCTCTTTGCCGCTTATCAGTTTCCAATAAAACTGGAAAGTCAACGGGCACTGATCTCACTGATGGCGCGGGGCTGCAGGAGTATGGCATGTCAGCGACACTTAACTGCTCAGATAAGGCAGTACTGGAGGATACACTTGCTGTTTCATCCAAGTCACATGAACCCTCAAAGAAGACGGAGTCTTGACCTGGCGTCCTGGAATCATCCTGCAAATCCAGCATGGCACTGGGATTAATCCTGAGGTCTGGTACTGACATACTCCTCCTGTATTTCAGAGGGGTCTTTTTCTTCTTCCCCAGACCCTTCTTTCCGATCTTCAGAATTAACTTGGGTTTGGCTCTCTCACGGAAATTAGGCCAGACTTTCTTCTTTTGCTCCATCGTGACTGCAGTCAAACTGCACTTCTTCTCAAATTAAAACAGCTGTCAGACAAAAAACTGAAAGAAGGGAAAAGAGTATCAATTTGAGAAAAACAGTTTAAACAAAGTAATGTAAAACAAAAACAAAAGCAATGTGAACTTACTGTACACTGTTGTTTAAAAGTTTGGCCTCATATATATATATATATATATAAATGAAATCATCATTTCAAAACTGCATTTTACTCTGATTATCTTTGTGTAATATTCAAATTTGTTTGTTGATTTGAATCATTCAAGTGAGACAAATGTACAAAAAAAATATTTAAAAAAAAAACTTTTTCACAGCACTGTATACAGAACATGTATGTACTGTAGTACACATAATGTGCACATCTGTACATAAATCTACTGCTTATTCCATCTAGATGTATAATACTTTCAAGTTAAGTTCATATTTAAATACATAGAATTTTTCCCCTTTTCTCTTACATACCATGATTGCATCGGGTATGTACTTCATATAAGTCTCCAGAGTTTTTGGGAACCATAAATAGTATAGAAATAATATGGAAATCACTAGTATTAGCATAATAGTTTGGAGAGACATCATTCTATAAAATTTCATTAGCGAGTGGTGCTAACGTTTTGGCAAAAAATGGGTACAACTTCTGTTTCTAAATGATTGCATGGTGTTAGACTGAAGGAGAACTTCATTTCTAGCCTTCTTTTTGAATTCCTAATATCTTGAGCTGATTTCTGAGCATTCGACCAGATGCGGTAAGTTTATGGGTGTTCAATATAGCCCCTGGAGAGCCAGCATCCTGCAGTTTGGCTCCAAGTTGCCCTAAGTTGTAGTAAACCTGAAGACCTTGAATAGCTGGTTCAGGTGTGTTTATATGGGATTGTAGCTAAGCTCCGCAGGAAGCAGGACTGGTCATCCCTGTTGTATGTGATGCTTTACATATGAAACTATTAATAGAGCAAGTGAGGCAAAGTGCATGCACACATGTAAAGTGCAAGATGAAGGGGGGAAAAGAGAACAACTGCACACTCACTTAAGCATAGGCTATTCATTCTCCAACGTTTCGTCTAGTAGACTTAGTCAAGGCTACTACTTTGACAAACGTTGGAGAATAAATAGCCTATGCTTAAGGGAGTGTGCAGTTCTCTTTCAATTAGATTACATATAAAACACAGATAATGTCAAGCATTTACACATTGACATGAAACAGTGCGTGTGGAGGACAATGAACTGCTACGGCAAAGTATGCAGAAAATGTGCCGATTACACTGCCACATCACAAAACATGAGGCCATATTTGTTGTGGAAATGAGAAGTTTCTCGAGAACTGGTCACACTGCTAAACTTTTTTTTTATTGAGCTGAAAGGTGTTTGGACTAATTTCTTATACTGTATGTAAGTATAATAAACTAAATCTGAAGATTGTCACATGACAGTGCAGACCACTATGACATGCTTTTCATGTCTAGATCATCAAACACAGAATTGATTATAGTGATTTCTGGCAGTTTCTTTTAGTGAGGGTCTGCTGGGGACTGAGGGAAAGTTTGAATTATGTCAAAAATGTAATTGAGTAATTATTGCTTTTTAATACACTAAGATAAAGTAAACCTATATTAACTATTGAAATTGATCAAATCAAGAGATTGGGGACATGTTTTTATTAAATTATGTTTCATGTGCAAACTTTATAAAGCAATCTATTACATCACATCCTCAGGAAGTAATACAGTAGATTTGTAAATTGTAAATTAAGCAGCAGCAGATTCAGCAAGAATAATTTGATGTTGATCAGTAAAATGGACAAAACAAGTCTTGATGAGCAAAATTGTATTCATATTTCACATGAAACTGTGGTAATAATAACGATTAAAGCAATTTACCAAAAGAGAATTTCCAAAATTCAAAAATGGCATTTCAGAGCATTGCTTTTAACACCACATCCATTGTATTTTTCAGGAATAATCTTAAATTTAATTTACACCAACACACACACACACACCATATAATGCTACTACAAATGAAACTGTTCAAGAGGTGAGGTGTGTACATTATTTAAGCACGTTGGTTGGACAGGTTTTTGCATTTTTGTTGGTGTAATGTTCAGCCTCTCAAAGGATTAGCTCAATTCGCTTTAACAAAGTTTATCATACTAACTCATTTAAATAAACTTACAGCAACATACTGTAAACGCTGTTACTCCCGATAGCTAGGCTACTTAAGTAGATAAATACATCTATTTCTAATTTATTATGTATTGAAAGTCGTAACAAAATCAGTTATTGTGCCAGAATGTTACTTATGTTATTATTTTTTTCCGAGAGTTTAGGCTCTTACCTTTTTCCAGATCAATTACTGGACGTGTGTTCTTCTAGAAGACATGACTGACAAGAGCAGTGAACTTGCACATCCAGCTGTAAGTGTGATGTCTGTGGAGGTTTCTGCTTGGACCGGTTTGTCTCTGTAGGAGGGTGGAGTGATGACTAGTTTTGAAACACCGAAGTTTCGAAGTTCGCATGCAATGTGGCGTTAAATGCTTTGTGTTTACTAGATTATTTTCTAGATACTTAACGTAGGCTACTTAAATGTCAGCGAACCCCAATGAATTTATATATGGTATGGATGGTCGTGATTTTGACTTAAAACATAGTACCTGAAGAATTAGTATCTTTCCAGTGTTTGTTGGGAATAAATCTGTGTGGTGCAGACAATATCCATAATTGATTTGGTCTGCATGCAAACTCAGTGCCACCTGCTGGCCGCTTTTCATATTGCATGTCTGTGGATCAGTGACGTGACGCTTACGCTCTTTTCTTTTCTTTTCTTTACAAGTGATTTAGATTATTTGAATAGCACTTTAATATTTTTTTTTTCATAAAAAAACAGTGGTGAAACGATTTTGTTAGAATAATATTTGTATTTCATAATATATTTAAAGATATTGTCTGCAAACTGTGGTGTTTTTATGTAAGAGGAAAACAAATGTATTGCCATGCTTGTACTGTGTATGTTTGTATATGTAATACATTTTTTATGTTAAATTAAAATGCATATAGACCTTAAAACTTGCTGATATTATATATATATATATATGTGTGTGTGTGTGTGTGTGTGTATATATGTGTGTGTTCAGTGTTTATTTGTTTAATTTATTTCCTTTTCTTTAACATTGGCATGTATATTTGTCACTGACCCACGCATGAACCATCAACATACAGAAGTTTTTTTTTTTTTTTTAAATCTGTTCCAATAAACATAAAGAGCTATTCCGTGGCTTTAACAGTGTATAAAAATGAATTCCAAATAACTTTTCTTGCATGTCCATATTCTGGTCTATGAACTCCCAAACTAGATATGGGCAAAATAAATCACTATATATGTGTCACTTCTATATTCTGAAGTTCCATGTGCACTGACTGTGTTTTTCTCAGAGATGCAGTATGAAGGCACATAGAGTGAGTATTTGAGGGTACAATGAGGTTTTTAATAAAGCGGACAGATTCTAATGTTTGGGACTTCACATGTGGACAAAGTCTACTCAGATTCAGAGAACTGTTCACTTCAGTTTGCACAGAATAAGCGAGAGAACCTATGTTACACAATAAAAGCCAATATCTTTACTTTAGTGAATGCAGAATACAAATTTGTACAACAATCTCTAGCATAATATCTTAGTCATTCAATAGAAAGTTCACTAGAATATTTATTGTATAATGCAGATAAAACAACACATTCAAGGGAAATATAATGCAGATTAACTTAAAAGTTCTCTCTCATGTTTTACTCTTTTTTTTTTCTTCTTTCTTTTTCTTCTTTTTTTCCTTTTCGAAACATCTTATTTCAGTTATGGCAACAAAGTCCAGCTTGTGCCGCCAAACGGTTTGAGCATCCAAACCGCAAACAGCTTCTTGAAGTGAACTAGTAACTACAAACAATTACCAAATACATAACTCTGATTTAGAAAAAGCCATAAAGCAAAGCAGTGTACTCTTACACAGCAAAGTGAAGAAAGTACGCAACAAACAATTGTTGTTTCCTCTTTATCCCTTTCTTCCACATTCAACGGTTTGTGACACAGCACTCTGCGCCAAAGGAACAGCCTCCTCTCTTCAGATCTCTTATGTATTTCTCCCGTGCATTTATAGGAACCCCTAACATGAGGGCGATTTTGTTTTGATGAAGTCAAAATGTAATGAGTGATATATTTGATTCTGAACACCAGCAACTCTTTGGAATAAGGCTCTAATTGTGCATGTAAGCAGAGAAACTCCCTGATTCCTAATCAAGCACTAATGTTGAGTGTTCGTGTGTGCATGTTTTAAGGCCGCAGTGCTTTCATAACACCGGGCTGGCATTATTGCTTGTCTAACCTGAAAAGCTTTGATTGTGATCAACTTTAAATGATTTTGACAGACATCAGAAAACTTTCTCATGGGCGTTTCGATTCAGCCGAGCCAACAAAGCTTGTACACATCTGAGGTTAAATCTAAAGCTAAACCTAAAGCAGTGCTTGGATGGCTCTTGTGGATTTCATATTTAGTCGGTGTGCCTTTGTATGTAATCATAGAAGGATAGTTCACCTTTAAAAAAAAAAAAGAGAGAGCATTTAGTCATCTTGTTCAAAACCAGTTGTATCAATGCTATGGGCAACAGCTATAATTGCAATTTTGTAATATTTTGTGTTCCAAAAATTTAAGTTTGGAACTACTGAGTAAATAATGAGAGATTTTTCATTTTTGGGTGAACTAAAGCACTTAAGGACAAAGGGTTAACAGTCGTTTTCTCACCTGCTCTATAAAGAGCACTTTATTCATGAACTAGGCAACATTGTGTAATTAATGAATATGTGATAGTATAATATGCATGCTTAAATTTTTTTTTTCCTCTCAATTTATTATTACTATTAAGAGATCGTTCAGCCCAAAATGAAAAATCTGTCATCATTTTCTCCCCCTCAAGTTATGCCAAACCCGTATGAAAATCTTTCTTCTGTTAAACTTAAAATATTTTGAATGTGGGTAACCAAACAGTTGATGGTCCCCATTGACTTCCATAATATGGGAAATAAACAGTATGGTGAGCATCAACTGTTTGGTCACAACATTCTTCAAAAAGCCTCTTGTGTTCAGCGGAAGAAAGAAATGCATACTGGGTAGGAGCAACTTGAGTAAATGACAGAACTCTTGTATTTGGGTAAACGATCCCTTTAAAAATTCCACTTTTAATGTGAATGCTCTGTGTTCCTGGCTATGTGTGGGTTGGGGACTGCATAGATTAATATCAGCTTATTGCCAGTTGCTGTGGTGCTCAAGAGGGCAGGGAGGTATGTGCACAATGACCCAATACATAACAAATCTAAAGAGCAAAGCGTCCGATGGCAAACTTGAACAAACAAACTTTTGTTTTGCAATCCGTTAGAGAGATCATGTCCAAGTCAGTTTGCATTGTCTAGTATTTCCATCTTTAGCTTTGACACCTGAGGGGCTGTGAGGTGTGATGCAAGCCGGAGGCCACTGCTACCAGACGTTTGTGCCGCAAAAAACAAACAGCCACATGTGAAGAGATATGCACACAGAGAGCAAAACGCGACGGCGGAGAGAGCTACAGCGCCCCCTCTTGTCCAGCAATACAGAACGTTGCGACGGATGCCTCCTTAATGTGTCTCCTTTACATTAGGAAATCTGTAGATGAGCCAATTCACAAAATAACTGGAAAGGTGTTCTGTACATAGTATGCAGGTGTGTATTAGGGTTACCTAAAGTTATGGTATTTACAATATATGAGGGATTTGGTTGAAATGAATTTAGTAACATGAGCTTTTTATTCGAACTTGGGGGAATGTCTGTATAGAGAAATGTGTCTTGTACTGGATCTCAATGAATAGTGCATCTAAGCCGTGATGGGTTAAAGTAGGCAGTGTATTCAGCAGCTGCAGGCTAATCCCTCACAAAACAGTTGTAAGAAATGAATCAATATTTTTTTTTTTCTTAGCATGGCGAGTATCGTTTTACAAAACAAAAAAAATAAAGACAGCCGAGCTTGAATCATACAGCTCTGTTGTTACAATTTCTTATGGACAGACATTCACCACCATTAAAGGGTAAACGACCCAAAAGGCGACCTTCTTGGGGAAAAAAAACCACACTTTGAATATTACCAATAATAGTCAGATTTGAAGAAAGTACAGTATAGTTAACAAAATAGTAAATATTAACCAGTGAATACTCTACTTAATAAGGATCTCGCCTTGTAAACTTGGCAGTAATCCACAAAAATATACTTTTTTCTTGAATCTGGTGAAGGTACAATACATACGTACTTACACCAAAAGTGATATATATATATATATATATATTAAAGTTGCTATGTACATAACAAAAGAAAAAAAGGTTTGGCTCAAATCTTTAATTTACAAACAGAACAGCAAGTGTTCATGGCTTTAGATATCGTTTCAAGATCTGCTTTGCATGTTAATCGTTTTCCAATGTTTGTAACAACGCACACTATGACAGAACTAATATGAAACAAACATCGAGAGAGAAATGCTGAAAAATCCCAACCTACAGTACGACAAAATGACATAGAGGCTTTGGCTTGCGTTACCATTGAGTTGTTGGAGCTGCATGAATGTACAATGACTTGCTATCTGTCTTTAAATCGACTGGGATACCTGTTCTTTTCCCATTTGTTAAAAACGCTGTTTAAAAGGGACTGAAAATTCAGATTGATATTAATTTAGAGACATTTTCATTTCTTTCACTTAATGTCTTGACTAAGGTGTAATGTGATCTCATTTTAGATACAAGCCTTCCCCCGTAAAACTGATCCAAATCTATCATCAAATACCTTTAAATAAATTAATAAGTGACATACTTCATACTGTATAGGGGCGAGTGCAGATGCAGATTGTTTAATACATGAGCCCAGAAGGCAGAAGCTTTCAGACAGAAAGCCGCCCAGAACTTTCTTTGATTGTTTGCGAAATCAACAGCGAAAACAGCTAGGAGTGTCAAACTGCTCCAGTGATGACAATAATCGAAAAAGGTTTTCTTCAAACATTGGACTTTTACGTAATACAATTTGCATCAAGTACCTGATAACACCTGTTTGTTTGAGTACACCGTTCATTCTGACTGCTTGACTTGAGATTCTCTCTCTCTCTCTCTCCACTCATCTGCTTCATTTCGATATGTCAGGACATTTTCAATTTCTTTCCCCATCTACCTACTTACAAAAAAAGTGAAATGACGTTAAATTATAACAATAGAATAAACACAATAATGACCCTCCCTGCTGTCACGCCTCTCTCCCTTTCCCCCTGCCCAGCCCTGCGTGTGACTGACTGGCTGTCAGGCTCGGGACAGCTTTATGTCACCCAGGTGTCCATGCGCATGCGCTTGACCGTGGGGCTCTCCCTCTCTTCGGCCCCGGCGGCTGGGGGTCGACCCAGGCCGAGTGGGGAGTGGAAATCGGGCCGGTGATCCTCCCGGTCGCTTCCGTCGTAGGAGGAGCAGGAGGAGCTGAGGCTGTCGACGGGCGAGCGGCCCATGTCAGGACGGCCGGAGGGAGGCTGCTGCTGCTGGGGTGGGAAGCCGGACGGGGTGATGCGCTCACGTGGAGGAGAGATGGGCTCGGATTTAATGTTGACATTCTGGCTGGTGTTGATGGAGAGATTGGAGCCCTGAGGTAAGTGACCGCCACCTCTGAACAAAGAGAGGAAATTACAAAAGGAAAAATTAGTACATAAAACTATGTCTGTGGACTGCAGAAACTCCTAAACTCAGCAACTACCATGTGACGCTAACACAGAGACCCAGATAGCCCAGTAATAATATCCCACCCTCCATCTGTTTACTCAATGGCGCTTGCAGCAATAACAGCACCTGAATCATTTTAGAGGGTGGTATCTAATTAGAGCATGCCAGGCAGAATGTGACGGAAACAGTTCACTAATGTTTTGATGGCACAACCACTGCATTTAAATAAAAGCTTTCATTCACAGGCTCTGGAAACATAACATTTGAGTTTTTTTGTGTGTTTTTTTTTTCTGTCTGTGAGTCACGCACTCTGAAATTACAGAGAATCTACACAGACATATAGTTATATAAATGCATATCTTTCTATACCACCATCTATCTATCTATCTATCTATCTATCTATCTATCTATCTATCTTTTTTTAAAGAATTTAAATCATATGCATAAAGAAAAACAAACTTTTTAGGACACGATTTGTTAAATTAATTAAAAATAAATATTTAAATCTGTATAAATAGTATCATGACATTAATATTCATTACATTATGTATTCATTACAAATCTAAAATCTAAAACCAAAAATTTAAAAAAATAATAATAATAATAAAAAAAGTTCCATACAAAAAGGTTAAAAGTCAAATTTTTTGGCTTCCATGCTGCAAAAAAATATAAAATAATACTTACTGAATATCTTTAAAACAAGATAAATTTCCTTGACAAGCACAGTGACATAAGCTATTAATACGTGGCAAAACAAATAGTCCCACCCTAACCTCATGCCACTGGTTTGTCTCTAATATTAAAACATCAATAACCCTTCAGGTATATAATAAAATAAAATTAAAACATATGGCAACTAAGAATGCGTTTGACCTCGTGCCTGGGCACATTGGTTAGTGTTCTGCAAACCTGTGTGTGACTGCACACAGCTTTGTTACTCACACCAGCGAGCTGAGAGCTGCCTGGCCCAGTTGATGCTGTTGCCATGCCGACATTGAGCCTATAGAGAGCCCTGGAGAGCCAAAGCCTTGCAGAGAGGAGAGCTCAGCACTGCTCAGGGAGTATTCTAGAGCAAAACAACACAACAACAATCAACACCAGAGTTTATGAGTCACTCAAACACCTCTGCACTCACACAGTCAAGTGTTTCAAATAGTTTTGTTATGCGCTGAGCTCGGAGCTGGATGATGTCATTAATTGTAGGGTCTTACTCTTGTTTATTAAGCCACTCAGAGAAGAATGAAATTAAATCAAACTATGAATGAATGCATACATTATAAAACAAAGAATGACTTTTTTATATTCACCAGAGTTGTAGGCAGTGGGCATGCCTGAGTAGACCAGGCCTTGTGGTGGCAGACTCGGGGTGGTGACAGAGACCACCGGCGTGGCCAGAGGCTGGGTCGACTGGGAAATGCTTATCCTCTGGGTGTTCTGTACAAAGGGCAAAATACACAAACTTAATGAGATACAAATCCCATCATAAACATACATGCAAACACTAACCAACCATGTTAAGCACTGTCATCAGAATAGTGTGATGTTGGTGGAAATTACATGGTAATACCATTTTCCGCCAATAAGAGGCGCTGCAGATTCATTCTAGTTAGAAATCAAATTGTATTGCAGGTTGCCTTCAGTTAAACAGATTCAATTCAGAAGCCCCTGGACAATGTAATAAAATATTATATAAAATATAAGACTCTACAGAATGACTTAGAAATGTGGTACGACTGTCTACAAGATCTCTGCACATTTTTGGTAAGGCATATGCATTAAACTGACTTAAACACACGGATACAGGCAAGTCCAAAACACATTCACATATAAGAAAACAATACTCTCTTTCTGATTACTGCCAATGTCTCAAAAATGTTCTTATCAGTAACTTGATCGGTTTCCATGGAAAAAATGCTCAGAGCTTGCTCATTCAAAGCTGTGGGACAATTATGAGGAAAATGTTCATATTTAAATCTGAGCACAGTTTGAGACTCAGTTGTGGTTTCTTCTGAAACTCTGGGGAGATGTCAGATAAATGTAGTCTTTTTCTCAGGAGAAACAAATAATATATTACTGATATTAAAGAAATCTAAGTTTATTTATTGGAATCCGAAAATTTATTATACAAGTATCCAGCAAGCAGTGAAATTACATAGTCACCCCAAGCCAAACGTGTACATGCAGTGCCCTCACACACACACACACACACACACACACACACACACACACACAGAGAGAGAGAGAGAGAGAGAGAGAGAGAGAGAGAGAAAATAACTTGGAGATGCATATTCAATTCAGTGCAATTTTGCTCAGTTTTACATTAGCAGATGAATATTCAATCTACATTGAGTTTGAGAGGAACATTATGTACAGTCTCAAACAATATCTAAATTATTTAAAATATTATTAGAGAGGTTTTACTTTATTTTAAGTGCTTTATAAAATAAATAAATAACAGTGTAATGCAGATTCTACAGAACAGTTGTATTGGTCCTAATTTAAGCCTGGATTTGTTTCAGTATTGTAAAATGCATTCACATTAGTTTCCTCTTGCTAGTGAAAATATTCTCTGACAGCATTTGGCATTCTCCTCAACTGATTACATCATTTTGGACTCGACTCCATTTTACCAACATCATCACAAGTAAAGCAATCACTGCCCAGGCCAAAAAAACAAGAAACACAAGAGAATAAGAATTTGGGTGATGCTCAAATATGTTGAGTGCAATAACATTTTTTTATGTGGATTGTGTTTCTTAACATTCTGCTTTGATTGATCCACACTTTTATGTTGCTTCAATATTAAAACTAATACCAGGTTTATTGGCGAGATCTTATGGGAATATTAAATAATTACTGATGATTGCATCTTTGGGAATTTTATGGATACATCATTCTCCTTTCTTCGAATACACCCACAACACTCTTCCTTTAAAACAATACGTTTCTGGACATACTGTGGGTCTTTTTAACTTCCTTAAAAAGGCTCAGAACATGCAGTGTGAGTCACAAACAACACAGACCAGACATCCGCACAACACTCGTAAGTTCATCCAGTTCATGGCGGGTTTAGTCGATTTTCATCGCAAGCACAGGAGTCATTTCTCTAAGCTAAGTGTGGCTTTGCTTGTTAAAGAAGTATTATTTTAAAAAGCTTATCAGCCCTCCCAAGGCATTCTGTGAAACTCACCACCAGCTCCATCTCTTCCTCCTCCGACTGCTTCCAACAGAAAAGAGCAGATGCTGTCAGTATAGAGCCAGGTGGCACACCTATAGCTCAGCAGGGTCAACCCACCATTCTCACCAGGACGTGCCTTTAAACTAACTTATTCAAATTCAGAGACAGAAGCGTGAACCGAACGCTGCCTCAGGTTACTTGCAGTAAAACTGGAAATTCAAATTCAGAGTCAAATTCAAATGAAAAGTCAAATTTGTTGGCACTAAATAGACAATGTTTTTATTCCTTATGGCCATGTGGTTTGTCCGACACAGCAATTAGGTAAATGCAAGACAACTTCCAGTGCAAAATGCTGAACAAAGGGAGAGTAATAGTGGAGTAAGAGGAAATAATAGTTTATCTTTCTTTTTTTCAGTCCTTAGAAGGAAAAGAAAATCATTAAGGAGCTTGACCTCAGAGCTAGGATGTTCTTAACCTTTCACCTCAGACACTCATCTATACATGAGCTTGTGTGTCCAATAGCTCCATCAATCATTCATCCATTGGCAGAGGCCTCCACTTGCCTTAATTGATTATTTACAAGAGGCGAACAATAAACACTAAGACAAATGAAATGTAGAAAATGTAGCTGATAACTCATGAGAATATAAGAATAAATGAGCATATATACATACTGTATATGATATATACATTCACAAGTTCATATTTTAAATTATGTAGAAATATTTCTTTGTAATTTTATAATACATTTTAAATAATACTAATTTTGTATTATTTTTATTATTATATATTTTATTATTGTTGTTTAAATTAAAAAAAAAATATATATACAGTGCAAAAGTCTTAAGCCACTAGTATTTTCTTGAAGCAGCTTGGAGACATTGCCACAGTTCTCCTGGACTTAGTCTGTCTCAGTTCGTTCTGTATGTAAATGTAAACTGTTATTTCCTACTGACACACTACAGCAAAAGATAACTGAAATAACTGACCATTTTTTGTTGTTTGTGAAAATACTAGTGGCTTAAGACTTTTGCACAGTTCTGTATGTATTTGAACAAATAGTACTATTTTTCCAGGCAATAGTAATGTCACTCCAAATTGCAAAACTAGACTTTTTTTTCCTGTTCTATTTCTCCATGTATATTCAAGTGTTTAATGTATTTTATTTTATTTTTTCATTTTGCAAAAAAAAAAAAAAAAAAAAAAAAAACCTGTTGCAATTAAGCATATTAAATGAAACAAAACAATTGCATTCAATAAAGTATGAAAATAAATTAAATCCAGGAAGTAATAACCATTAAAAATAGAATAGATTGGTGATTACAGACAATAGGGGAAAAACAAACTGTCAACAAGATTATATCACTTACTTTTTCACTGTAATGTGTACTTTTGGCCCAAATTAGAAGGTGTTAATTTTCGTCTCTTATCATGTGCATATATCTCTTTGTTCGAAGCCAGCTGACTGAGTAGAGTTGTACTGTATCGAGGACATTAAACTTTCTCCTCAGTAGTGCGGGGCCAGTGCTGTCTTAATACCAGCACTCAATCAATAACAGTGGGGAGACACGACAAGGGCGACAAGATATTATCTGGCTCACACTCTGGGCTTCTGATTAAGCCTTCATCCCCACTCTGTCACACTGTGATGTGATTAATTTAATACCATTATGTTCTAATGACAGCCTGTCTGCAGGCACACTCACAGGCCTTGCCTTAGTCTGTCTGAGGCAGTTCATTATCACACACACACTCTCAAAAGGACACTCGCCATATACGCAAATAAACATAAAATGAATAATCCTCTGGGCTTCTTACTACTGATGACTTCAGATGCCACGAGCTTGGCATGTGGGATTTGTTTTGATTCATGGCTGGTAAGAAACTGTACTGCTTCCAGATGCTGGCGTGCTATTCCATACACTCGCATGCATATGTATATTTACGCTGAGCTAAGAGAGCCCTGCATAACCTCAATGCTATTTACCAAACAAGATTCTGTACACGTGCAGTGCTGCGGAAGAAACCTGAGCGGCTTCTACAGTTGAAACAAACCAATTATTGACCGTATTTAAACAATAATAATCATCATCATCATCTTTTTTTCTGATTCCCATTTTATATCTGAGTGATTAATGAGGCTGCCAGCCGGGTGTAGCCTCCGGTGCTGAATGTGGCCAGAGCTCTCTGCACCTTAATTATAATCATTCGAGAGGCCCTCTAATTTCTAAATGAATAATAGAAGGAGTGAGGGTACCTGGATTTCTGACTGCTCTGCTTGTTGTTTCATTGAGACTATTTTAGTGTCATTACACTGATCTGATGTAAAGACCATCATTTTAAATGCTTGTGTGCTGATCGACATCTTTTTCAAGCATTTTTTTGAAAGCAACAATCTCATGGGTGTGTGGATGAAGAATCTATTCTTCCATACTCACCAGGGGTGGCATCATGCCCTTGCTGGATGGGGGGATGACGACTCTCAAGTCTGGCTTGCGGCCGCCGATGCCCATGTTGCCCCCCGGTGGCGGCGATGACTTCGCATGCATGCCTTTACCAAGCCCGTTCCCGCTGGGTGTACCCAGAAGCCCCGGCGAGCCCCTCGGGTTAACGAAGCCGTTTCCTGCTGAGACACACATACGGGTGGAAAGCATCATGGGATTGTGCTCTAATCGACCAATCCCCAACAGCCATCAGTCGATTGGACAGCATGCCATTTCCCAGCTGCAGTCGTAGCATCTCATAGCACGCAACGTTAAGTGTTCCCGACCCTCTGGGAAAGTTCTAATAAGACTCTGCTAATTATCCCGCACATTTACGAAAATAAAACATAAATTTTGAAATTGATGAGCCTTTGGTTCTGTTGGTGTACAATGGCGTCAAAGCTGGCTTTGTGTGTCCCAGGATGAGGAAAGCAATTCAGTTTAACAAATGTAGTGTGACTTGAGCTCTTTAAGAAGGAATGGCTAAAGTCATTACAACTGAGTGCAGCCATTCACTGCTATCAAAGGCAATTAAAGTGCCATTTTAGAGAAGAAATCTAAAAACTTTGGTAGGGTGTCAATGGTATGTTTACATCTGCTGTACTTTGCCATTCCTACTTCGAACTGCAGCTACTTTTATTGGGAACTTTCTGAATCTAGCGCAAACGGGGGATGTTTAAATGTTAGCACATGCCGTAATGACCCAAAAAGGCACAATGAGAGGAACCCAACATCAGTCTGCAGAACATCAACAACAAATACTGAACAGTTTGTGAGCGAATGAAGTCATCACATGAGAACGAACAGGCTAATCCATCAAGTCCGCACCTGACTGACCTCACACCCGTATACTATATATATTGCGGGTTTCTGGTTTCATGTGAACGTCAGAGCTTTACAAAGATGTCTTTCTACCATCTGCTGGCCCGCATTGTTAGCAAGTTCCTTCACACAACCATCTGAAATATTCTCTAACAATCATGGGTCATTTACCCACACAATGCGTAACCTCCAAAGACAAACACAGGAATTACAATTGGCCGACGTTCAAACCCAAAAGCACAGTCACCCCTAAGGTCTCAGTTTCGATGTTTTCTTTGTCAGTATGAAAAACGCTGAGCAACTCAACAACAGCCATCAGGCAAACAAGTGCGATGCCTTTTGGTCTTCAGTAAAGGTCCATTTAATTTCCATTTCCTTGGAAATGTGCATACAGCAAAGTGCAATGTCATTTCCGTGTGTTTTTCTCCACAACAGCAGCTTGATTAAATGTTAGTCAAGGGGCTTTTTCTGCCCCCCACCCAATGCTCATTTCCTGTTGGGGCTTGATGTGGGACAGCGAGAGAGAAGGCCATCATCAGAGAGACAGAGAGCAGAGACATGCACCCACTGTGTCTCCGTTAAAACACCTCTGCTGAGAGTGACACGCACACGTAATTCTCACAGCTCAATTTTTAATATATGCTTTTTATTTCTGGGCTATAGAGAGAAATACTCAAATACAGACAGGAAACAATCAAGAGAAGTGGGTTCAGGAAATGACCAAAGCGAGATTTGAACTTACTTGCAGATAACATGTCCGTGCAAGTTCACTACTCACCGGGTCACCAAGGCGTCTCGCCTCAATACCAGATTGCAAGTGAATTTCAGTTTAAGTTAAACCTTCATGCAGTTTTCTGTGTTCTCTAGATTCTCAAACCCATATCACTCATCTAACTTGGATCAACAAACAAAAGCAAACTTTTTGTGGGCTGTAATTAAAAACTTGAGGACTACATCAGATGTTATGTCAGTTGTCTGAGAATAATAATACCATTCACAAAACTAGTAGAACATTAACATTTAGCCTATTTATTTTGCAGATGCTTTTATTTAATTTGACACAGAAAATTAAGAATAATTCAATATAAGTAGAAGTAGAAATATATAATGCATACATAAGGCAGAATAGAAACATTTATGTTCATTGTTCTTACAGATATATTTACCATGATAAATAACTGAACTGCATAATTCGATTTTTTTATTATGTAATATCCAAATAAAAAAATATAATAACTGCAAGTTATAAATTCCAATTATTTTTACATTTGTAAAAGAAAAAACACATTTACAACTATATTATCTATACTATATAATATAAAACTCATGCATACTGTATATAAAATAATATATGTGTGTGTGTGTGTGTGTGTGTGTGTGTATTCTTTGTTACCCATGTAATACTTTGATGACTAAATGCAGAACAAGCAGGTGTCTTTTTTTTTGGCTGGTACTGTAAACGTTCACTCAGTTGACAGGAAATATAAGAGGAATATGAGCACTGGAGTGTGTGACCCTGTAGTGAGAGGGAGGAAAATATCTTGTAATTACTGTAAAAAAGCACAGCGGCAGTGCATTATTCAGATAATGATCAAAAGGAGGGAGGATGATATCATTACGTTGAAATGCTCCCAATTTCTGAAAAAGGCGCCTGCTCTCAAAAAGGTGGAATGTGTAACTGAGGCCCTACTGAGACATAAGCTGCTCTGATTCTGAGCTGTAACCAGCGTCCCCACCTCTTCGCTCTGTGTAAGTCGCATACTGAATCCTCTCAAACAGATCAGAGTGAACCCAGTGTCACAATTCCTAAATGAACACCAAATACAGAAGAGTAATACCTGTCTTAAACAATACTGCTTAACCTCAAAAAATAAGTCTCTCTTTCAGCTCTGAGTATGATGCATGATCCTATGAGAGCATGGTTATATAATGACCCGCTTTTACAAAACAAATCATTTGTTTTTTTTTGTTTGTTTTTTTCCAAAGCAAGCAAGGCTGTTTGGATATAAAGCACCAGATACGTCCTAACCATTTTTAAGTCATCACTACATTCAGCAACGTTTGTGTCTTCAAAGGGGCAAAGCAGAAATGAATGAGAAAAGACTAATGGATTTCAGAATCAAAGCTTTACCTCGCTAATAGATTAAGAGGAACAGAGTCCAAATTCTAATTATAGTCTTAATTAATGAGGCTGAACAGTACCTCTTCAACGGGTGCAGCCATATTGTTTTGGCTCCGGAAATCATGCACAGGAACAATGTGAGCTGGGAAAAGAGTTCAAACTGTTGATGCAAAAAAAAAAAAAAAAAATCCAATTCTTATTTTACTTGGAGAGCCCTTTTGTACAAAAAAATAAACATAACTTGTAATACCTCCATGGAGGAATCAAAAAAAAAAAAAAACAGAGCACTGGATCAGGATGATGTGGACCTCAAGTAACTGGCATATAAATGCTCTTTCAAGAAACAATCTTTTGACACAAAAAAGGGCTTTAAATTGCTCCCCAACAGCTTATAATTCTTTAGTATTAATGAAAGACGTGGTGTAGCTTCTAGGCACATCGCATAACAGAGTTACAACTACAAACACACCCTCATTTTTAACAGAGGGGGTCTTGAACGGCCAAAAAGCACATCTGTGCACGCTACTCAAAACTGAATTCGAGATGGCCACAAAGATCGGCTCATCAGATTGCTAATTGGTGCTCATCAGAACACAAATGATGTATTTCTGGAACCATTATGTTTGCATCACTTCCTCTTTGTGCACGATCACGCATTGTGCACTTCGGCATGATCTGCAAAGCTGAGATCTTGCTCTTGTCAGCTTGAATAAGGTGTCTTTAACACATCAGGTCATAGTGCCAAATTTATTGCAATGCACTAATTGAATGTGTGGGATCTGCTCTTCCACTACTCTTCAGCCACACCTCTATGATCCCATGACGAAAGCACATCTAATTTTCTAAGACTTCAAATCGTTTCACTTTTAATTAAATTAGGCTGCCACACTAGCAACTTTGCTGCTTGAACATACTGAATACAGGGCAATTTAGCTCTTTAATACTTAAAACTCCAGCATTATGAGAAAACACAAGGTCTCGACATGTTACGTACTCGTGGTTATCCAATTCTGAAGCGCAAACCCTTACACAGAACTTAGAAGTGGTGCTGTTCAGATGGAGATGATCGAAAGCTCCCTTGGATCAAAGGAGATTGAGCACAAAACATTGAGGACTAGTTCACCTTCTGGAGTTGTGGGCTCTTGAGCCATAAGTGGTTTTGTGCTGGGCTGTCTCCATTCTGTATTTACACACACACAAATAAACATCATACAGAACTGCAGAACCTGTGCTTAAGGAACCAGGACAGATGTTAAAGTATGCTGGGACAACAGACAAAAACATTTAGTTGATGAGTTGCCATATGCAAGTTTACTATGTACTGCTATGACATGTAATTAAACTACACTTATATTTTTTAGATGAATTAAAAACAGTTTAAATGATGATAAAAAAAAAAACATATCAATAATAATAATAATAAAAAAAACAATTATATAATACTGTATGTAATTATAATAAATAAATATATAATGGTTACTAAAAAAAATATATACACAAATATACAAATATATTCTACATTTAAACTAAATAAAATAAATAATACAATTTTGTGTAACCACTGCTTAAGTCCGGGTCTAGATCGACTTTAAAATTCACCAAGTGGGAAGAGATATTCTTCTCTTTCAGATCAATTTTAAAATAAAACATGCCGATGATTTGTTAGTCAACAATGGAATCTGGGTACTTTGAGAGAAACTAGGCCTTCTGTTCCCTGCAAAAGTCAACAACAAAATAAAATCTGAAACGAAAATGATCCGAAACCAAACATTCTGCTGGAACCGTGCTGAGCTCCTATATCAGAGAACTCTGAGGGGAAACTAAGCCATTTTGTTTCACAGTGCTGATGATTCATCCTGACCTCCAGCAACTGTACATAGTTAGGTAACACCGAATCGCTTCAAAAGAGAAAGAATTTTGCTGCAACACGAGCCTGATATTTCACGAACAAAAAGATTCATTTGCACCCCAGCTGGGCATGTCAACATGATGAAAAAGCTTTCTTTCACTGAAGAGGAGAGCCAGTGTATGTGCCTGGATTAACGCTTGGATCCTCTTCACCATTCCTTTGGCTTAACTGGTGATCAGAGCACTGCACTGAACTCATTCAGGCAATATGAGGTCGCTCTACACAGCGGAGAGAGCAGAAGAAGAGTGCTGTGAGCCGCATTCCTGCAGGCTCTGCTCTGAGATGTCCCTGCTCCCTCGGTGCCTTCTGCTTGTGAAAAATCAGAAGTATGCAAGGAATGGCCATCTGACAGGAGCACTGAAGTGGTTCCTCTCCAAGGCAGCCACGCTGGTCCAGGCTGTTTGGAACAAACAGCAGCTGCGCCATGTGATCGGAGATCTAAAGGCTGCGCTATGTGAGCACAGAGCCAAAGGCCTGAGACCTCTGGGCACACGCTCCTCGCCACACCCCATAATGCCACTGTCAACTAAGCACTGTACGTCCAGTACCTTAAATCCCTCCAGACACTGCGGGCTGGGCAATAGCCCCAAATCTTTCCTAAATAAAAAAATACATTAACTTACAATTACTTTAATTATGGGCAATTAATAAACAAACTACACCAAAAGTATATTAATCTATAGCAGGCCTAAACATTCTTAACATTTATCAAACTAGAGGCAAAACTAAATGCGGTTTCATGCATTTGAGATGACAGCAAAGACCGCAGCGTTCCCGTGGGCAGCACAGGGTGCCGTCCCTGCATAGATTCACACACTCCATTTCTCTACCACTCATCTGCGACAGTTCCACGGGACTGTGCTCACTCTCTCGGAGCTATATTTTGCTTCTCTCTCTCACTTCTGCTGCTAACTGTTTGCCTATGGGAAAAGCCTTTGCACCCACTTGAAGTCAAAAGCCGGGGTTGTTTTGGCACCGTACTGTGTGTGTGTGTGTGTGTGCATGTGTGTGTGTATGTGTATATATATATATATATATGTATATCATATTTTTTTTTTATTAAACAGTGGTTTACTGAACAAATTGCTCTTTCTTTTTAAATAAATTAGGTTATAACTAACGTGTATTAAAAATAAATCTACCACAACTTATGCTCTAAACTATAGGGAACCCTTTTACATTACTATAAAGTAATACTATTAAAAACATTAAAACATATTTAATTACTATTGTTTTTAAACATAATAATTAACACTCAACTTAATGTATGCAAACATGTAAATTGCACATAATGCAGTTTTAAAAATTTGTTCTTCTAAATTGTAAAATTTCTATTTGTTGTTGGAATATATTCATTAGATAGTGGCTGTCATAACTTTCGAAACAGAATAATTTAAACATGCTTTAAATAATTAAGACATCAGGTAGAGGTAAAGTAAAATATAATTTACAATTTTAATATTAGAGTATACAGTCTAATATTTAGTGAAATGCTCTTCTCTAGACTTAATTTCCCTTGCGAACTAAAGAGCTGTGGACACTGATGACTGATTGCCAGAGGAATTTTATACTAATTGTATTTATGCAATTTTTTTTTATAAATAATTTCCCCAGTTCTCTTATTACATAATGCAATGTTTAGTTTCATAATACATTTCATTAAATGTCTTTTTACCAAACCTTGACGGCAGCATTAATAGCTAAGTTAACATTCCTTTACAATACTGAATTATAATTTAAATGGTGCATATATTTTTACATTATGATATAGCACTAATGGTGTCATTTATATCTCGATATCCCCTATCTCGCAACATCCTTGTTTCAAATCTCGAAATATTGATTTTTACAGAGATACGCTACTGTCGCAAAGGGACTATGCTTGTGGGGACTGGCTCATAAATGTCTGACAATTATTAAAAGACTGATGCGAAGCATCGGGCGCATAAAAGCAATGAATTCTCCTTTATGTTACTGAAAAAGTACTCAGAGGTATTCATTACCAAAAAGCTCTGAGTGTTATACTATACACGATCTCATAAGAGACTCAAAAGCCAATATTACCTCCCACTGTGTACATTCAATCAAGTGAGTCTCGGACATTTAGCACTCAGTAAGTGCATACCTCTGTGTGTGTGTAGTTGGCAAAAAGATGGTTAAATACCACCTGTCCCTGCCTCTCATTGCCACAGAATGCTTATGACAGGTTGCCTGGTCATTGTGCACAACAGTCTTAGAGGGATGTCATGGTCCGAATGCCTGCAGGCTTCTGCTGGGTCAGGCATCTAGCAGGCTTACGCCAGCCTTATAAGGACTGCTACAGTACCAGGAAAACAGATGCACCTGTCAATAGGGGGAAGGAAACTCGAAGGGGCCAGGCGGGATGGAGACAGAGGGCCGAAGCCTTAAAGGAAATGCTGAGTTTATTTACCTGCCTGTCTGAATCAGCTGCTGAAACACAGTTAACCGTTTCATGCACAAACACAGACAAAACGGAAGCTTCATCTAATCTGCACCTGCACTGCGTCTGATGTTCCTGGTTGACTTCTGTAGGGATCATTTTTCAAAGTTTTCCAGAAAAAAAAGCAGCAAATTAGGGCTGGAGGAATCTTCAAGATCATGTGAGAGAGCATGAATCTCATGGCCTGTTGTTCCAGCAGTCACGCTCTTGTGCTTGGGTGCTTTGTAATGTTGAAAAAGTAGCCCTAGTCTATCGCTGACATAGACAGAGCGGCCCACTAGAGTACGGAGGCAACCCTTGTATTTGTAACTGTCAGGGAGGAACAGTTGGACACATGACCTTTTGAGCGTCCTTGGTGACTTGACAGTGTGTGTACACACCAGCAGCGGGGCAGAGACGCTTGCAGCTGCCGCCATTTCCCATCATCACATGACTGTTTACACCCGCTCTATCAAACGCCTGAACCCACAAGTCAGCTCTGGCACAACTTAATGCTCTTCTATTTGGGTGGAAAATTCGGCTCAGAGGCCTGTGACACAAAACCTCTGAGGTTTTCTGTGAATGATAATTGTAATATGCTTTTTTTTTTCATGAGAAGCCATAGAAAAACCCTTGATAATATCCTTCTGATGTCCTCATAAAGGGCAGAGTCACTTCAACATCCATCACTGGCTCATAACGGTTTGGCCTAGATTTCTAAATATCAAGAGAGAAGAGGGGGTGGTGTGCTCTACTGTAACATGCCAGTTATACTCTAAGCAGAAGAGAAGTGATTGAGGGAGACCCGCTTATCTGGTCGCAGGCGGTAAAGATGGTGCCGCTCCATTAGGACGAAGAAAGAGGACGGCATATGTCCTGAAAATGATATCCCCTATTACAAATCAACGATATCAATCATAAAAACAGGAAGCGGATTTAAAAACCCCTGTGAAGCGAAACATCTATTGACACAGGAGCTGATGCAGTCACTCCAGAGGACTTACCCACAGGGCTGGAGCCGACACCGCTCGGCACTGCGAGCTCTGTGAGGGGACCCAGCATGTCACCTAATGAGATGCACAAAATGAGATGATTAACCATCTGCATTTTTTATCTCCGAGTGTGTTGGTACATGTGTGTGACAGGCCAGCCTTCACACGCAGCGTTCAGCTCCCTTCAGTGTGTCAAACACATTTGAATGTAACACCATTATAAGGAGTGAAACTGCTAACCTGCGAAAGCAAAAACTGATATTGCTCAAACTGAACAAGTGTTATACTTTGGTACACATCTTTGTACTTCAGACGTAAATGATTACTCAAATCATGTGGCTTGCTTAGCAAGTGTGATACTATGCATCTAATTGATCTGACCACTTTCACTTGCCAGGCAATCAAAAAACATAACTGAGGTAGAGGCCCGGGTCATGAATGGGGCATACAGACTTAAGGTAGGCCTTTCAACAGCCACAAAACAACAACCACACAAACACAAATCTAGCATCTAGAACACGTTTACAACAGTATAGCAATGCCCAGGCAACATATAGAATGCAACCTTAACATTTTAGTACATACATTACTATATATGTACATAATACTGTTCAATTACTACTGTTTCCACAAATATATTAAACTGCTTTTAACATTGATAATATTTCTTGAGCACAAAATCATCATATTAGAATGATTTCTATAGAATCATGTGACCCAGAAGACTGTTGTGATGATACTGAAAATGCAGCTTTCCCATTACAAGAGAAAGAGAGAGAGATAAAAAAAACAAAAACATTTTTAAATATATTAAAATAGAAAACTTTTTTATTATTTTAATATTTTCAGTTTCACTTTCAGTTGTCTCTAAAAGATATTCAGAAGGCAAGCACTCATGAAAACGAGCAAATCAACATCAAAGCTTAAAAATGTGAACATAAACAAATCTGAATCAGGGAATCTTAGCTGCACAAGATAATCTCAAATCTTGCGGTTGTGATTTCAAGCAGTGTTTGTATGTTTGTACTGACGAGTACGACCTCCAGAGAGCGTGTGCCGGCCTGCGAAGGGTGAGTGTTTGGATATTGTTGAGGTCAGTAATGCGTGTTGTTGGAACATCAAACATTATTTTGCAGCGACGCAGCGCAGCAGTGTTTTTGCACTTTACTATGATCATGCCTCCCTCCTACATAGCAACAGAGATAAAAGGATGACTAATCTGTCCAGTGCAGAAAAACATGCATTTAACACTCGTGTTATAACTTGAAGACGTATACGGCGTACAAGGGCCAAATGCAAAACAGCTATTTATGGATTTTCAGGTTGCAAGGTTCCTCATAGGGGTTCGGGATGAATCTAAAAAGCTTTCTGTTGCATCTATCGTAACAGAAACACATTTACTGTAAATGCATCCACTATTTGCATGAAACTCATTCTGTCTGTCTATCTTCACACTAGGGCTGGTGCGGCCCAGCCACAGAGCCCACTGCTGTCAGACCAGCTTAAAGATCAGATGGTATTAAAGCCTGCTGTCGTCATGGAGACCACTTCCAGGAGACTACTAATTGATCTCACTTCCGTTGCACTCATCTCATGCTTGTGCTGAGAAGGTGTGAAACACAAAGAATAACAAGAAACGTATAGATGTCTGTGCATAGCAACTGGGAAACAACATCACTCTTCCATTATTACAGATTTCTCAATATGAGACGTAGACAAACAACATCTGTATTGAATTTTCCAAGCAATAAGACAGAAAACACATCTCTTGATATACAAGCCATTTCAATCTCAGAATCCCAGAACCTGCCCCACTTTTGCAGTCGAGGGAGTAGCACTAACCTGCGCTGCCTGTGCTGGAGGGCCTTTGTGGGGGTCCGGCAGACACTACGTTTCTGTGCAGCGAACCCTGAGGAGGAGACAGCATGGCACCGTCACTCAGAGAGGCAGCGGCGGCCGACAGGCTCTGGCTGCTCAGAGAGGCCCCGGGGTTGTAGGACATGGCGTTGGGGTTCGTCACTGGCACAGCCACATGCATGGAGAAGTTCTGCGGGGGCAAGGCCGTCGGCTGGAAGAGAGACACACACACATAGGGCTTTATGTGGGAGGCATCAAAGACTCTTAAAGCAACCTGTCATGCTTGTATTTCATCTAAATATCGCAGTAACAAAACTGACATTCACACAGATAACTGAATTATATCTCAACAAGAAACTGTACAATCGGAGAACGGTTGCGGGTTGGTTCTGTTCAGCGCTCGGATTCATTTAGCCTGGATATTCAGGTAGAATGGCCTATAATGGAACGCTGCACATATCTTCAGGCTTTTACTAGAAGTGAAAGATGACCCCTGGGCTTTGGTGCTTTTATCATACAATGGAGGAAAACAGGAGATAGATTGCAGGGTGGAAAAATGTAATCTCAGGAGGGAGATCTCCGGATCACCTTGGGCTGTCCAAAAAGCCTGGCATGAAGTGAGAAATACTCCTGGAAAACAATTCTCCTATTGGGAGTCATTTTGACTGTGCTTGGAAGACCAATTTTGACCCAGGTTTAATACATAAAACAACATCTTGGGATGAGAAATATTACAACGGCATGCAAATTTAGGAAACATCTTGAAATATATTGGCTATAGCCAGCATTGTATTCAGCCATTTTCATAAAGTAAAACAAATAAAACACACACACACACACAAAAAAACCCCACACTTTTTAAAAAATCTACATACATTTTATATTGGGGAAAAAAGAGGTGAAACAACTGCATCATTTGACGGCAACGTTGGCATCTTAATCATATCAACTATCCATCCAGTCATCCAGAGTGAGTGTGAGCAGGGTCAGTGTCCATTCACTTAATAGTGCAGCGAGCCAGTTAGTGAGAATATTAGTGTGTTAATGACACAGAACTCAAGCTTTGTTCATGTTCATTCGGTGCAGTGAAAACAATCATCTGGCACCCACTATAAGGTGCAGAATGTTATGGTCACCACCCAATAAGATCACTATTGTCTCAGTAAAAAAAAAAAAAAAAAATAATAATAATATATATATATATATATATATATATATATATATATATATATATACGTGCAAAAATAGTTTTTGTAGCTAAATACTCCCAGGTTTATTTGTATATGTTACTAGCTTGGATTTGAAAATGGTTTCAGCTATTTGATTGTGCTAGGACTCTGTTCTGGAAGGGCTAAAGAAATTGTCCAGGGAGATGAACAAACAAACCCAGGTGTTGCATCCCACCAGAAAGAGTGAGACTAAAAGAAATCAGTTCTAATGAGTGGAGGAGAAACGGTGAGAGTCTCTCCATCTTTATACAATGGCAAATCTTCTCCATCACATGACCTGGACAGAGCACAGCACCGCGAGAAAAGATTCAATTTCCAGATCTGTTGGGGCGAGTGCTGGGAAGAACACATCAATTACCTCAACCAATGAATCTGTCAGTATTCTTGCCAGAAGGTGGACACAGAGACATTCTGTCCGGATTCGGAAAAAAATATATACTGTAAATAGATTACACTTGTACTAAACTTAAAAAAAAAATGAAGCCCAAAAATCCACACCTTAAATATGCACAATCTTTTACATTCATAAATTTGGTCAGGTTTGTGCAGGTTAATATAAGCTAATCGGTGATGTTAATTTAATCCTAATTTAACTTTTCACTTAAATTTTATAATTTGTCATTTAAAACAACATACCTGTACTTGACTAGTAATAGTAAAAATCGCAATTTTATACCTCACTTGTATGTAGTACTTAAAAACTGTTTATTATTTTAGAATTTGATCAAATAAGGTTGTGATCTTAATAATGTGAAAGGTTTAAACAATGTGATCTTATTAGGGTGAGAGAAAAAGGCTGCAAAATGAATGTGAAAAAGTGCAGTTTCAAAAAAAAAAAAAAAAAAAAAAAACTAAGAATATGCTTTAAAAAAAAAAAAAAAAAAAAAAAAAGTCCTTAACTGTTGACAGAGGTTGCAGGGTGAGGCAATGACAAAAGGGTGGGAAAGGGGGGAGTTCCTTTCTGCCACAAAGCCAAGCAAAAACGTTGCATTTACTTACGATTTTATGATTTCGCATCATATTATCAAACTCTTCATTAATTTTTTTATATTTTTCTTCTGTGTGAGGGGTGAGGACATATGAGGCGTCAGGATCCGGGCTATCACAGCCTCTGTGTTCTTTCTTGTTAAGCGCCTGTAGTGAACATCAACATAAAAAGAGGGATCAACACAAAAAGGCAGGGAGGAAGCAGTACTTACACCACAGCGCTTGTACATTAAATCACTCTCTTCGTTTAGTTTGCCGAAACGGTCGTCCATGAGGGGACTGTGACCGAAACAGTCATCTGGATCAGGACTGGCACAGTCATTATGGCCTTTGTTTCTTAATTTCTGAAAATGAAATTGGAAAATTCACACATAGACATACGTAAACCCAAACAGCTGTTATCGTTGGGTTCATTTAAACAATGAAAAAACAATTGATTGATTAGTGAATAGGACAGTTAACTACTTAGATAATCTAAAGCAGAACATGTTGATAAAATGCATAATTCACAGAATGGAATAAAGAAATAAAGTTACTGAACTTTGCTACAATTGCATGCTGTTTAGTGAACACAGAAGAGCTGAGATCAGGATGTTGAAATTGCACTGGTAACAGTTCAATGGATAATTTGGCAAATACATTAAGAGCTAATACGCTGATGGTTGCGCCATGCCTACTGCATTAGCCCCTGGGGAGGAAATTGAATTGTCACTCCTTATCCTTTCCCTTAAAAACATTAGGCTGGGGAAAACCAAATAGTATTTTCTCTCTCTGCGTTTTTCTCCCTTCCTCCTCTTTGCTCTCTTTCTTAGGACCATACATTTCCCTCAGCATGTGTGTGTTGTGATGCATATTTCATTATCTTTCAGTTATCATAAGCCACCCAGCTGGAAGACACACACACACATAAGAGGATCCCAGAGTGCAGTGCTTTAGAAGCTCTCTCGCTGTAATTCAGCACACCTGCCACTCACAAGAGCCTATCAGAATGAAAGCAATGTACAAATTGAACAGATTATCAAACCCGGTCACTAATATTTATTTAAGTGTGGAGAGGACTGAATATTCTAAGAGCAAAGTGCAAAGGGCAGAGCACATGCTGTAATATCAGCCCTTTTACCCTGAGGGAACGGAAGCTTTTTTGTAGATTTTAATTTAAAAAAAGTCTGTATTTCTTTTGTCTATTGGTAACACATTAATTAAGGCCTATATAATTTGTTTTAATATTTACTTGGTCCTTAAAATACACAATTCATGGAAAAAGAAGATGCATTACAGAATTAATTACCATTACAAATCTTCATTTGAAGCCCTGGTCTGTTTCTAAGTACTGTACACAGAGCTCCTGTACCTCAGGGTGGTTTGGCAGCAGAGGTTACATGTTAAAAAAGTCGTGTTTGGTAGGAAGTGAAGCAAAGCACATATATACTAACAAGCCCCTTAGTCTTTGCATCTATCACTATGTGTGTGAGAGTGTAGGTATGTGTGTGGGTGTGTGTGAGAGTGCCTTTAAAGTGCAGCTGCTGTCCTCTGGTATTTCTGTGATGTAGAGTGAGATCTTTGTTGATCCTTATCTACTTTATTTAACAACATGCAACCAACTTCTGCACGGTGTGAACTCAAACCTAAGAGTGCATTTACACACATGCACAGGAAAAATCAATACATGTACACAATGTGCTTATGCCTAAGCAAAACACAAAATGCAAGTGCTATACAGCTTCTAGCTACAGATACATGGCTTTTCTGGGCCCATCTGAAACCATAAAGTTATTTAGTGTGGTGCCGAAGGTGGCTCTTGCTCGCTTTTTCTGAGCAACGCCTTCCCCGGTCATTTCCTGTTTACAGGGCCCTATGTGGCTCTGTGAAACACTGTGTTTTCCAGTGAAACTATGCACTTTCTCCCCCAGAGTGCCACAAATTCCATTGGGACCTGCAAATTATATTCCCAACCTGCTCATTATGTGGCAAGCGCTGTGGCTGGAGCTGGGCAGCGAGGTCTGTGTGAGCAGGGCAGGGCCGCTGACTTCCACAGTAACCCTAGGGACACACCCGTCCGCTGGGGCCTGAGTTGGCAGGGAGGGGCCCCTGTGGAAATCACAGACCGCCAGGCCGGCCTTCTCATGGGCACACAGTGCTGATGAGCACAACAACATTTCCGAGCAAAGAATGTGATGGAACTACATTGTAGACCCTAATCAGACCAGATGCCATATTGAATTTTACACATATGAAAATGGAGATGTGAGAAACAGAAACAATTTTACAGAAACACAATGCCATGCACTGTATAAAGGTATTTTTTTTATTTTTTATTCTGAACTCTGGTTGAGATTTTGACTACTGAAAGTCCTTTAGAAATACGTTTTGTCAGCTGAATAATTGACATGTTGTTAACCAACAGTGCACTGTAAAAAATAAAACAAGTAATAATACTATTTTAATCTTGCTACTCAAAATTTTCATGTTTAATTCAATGTGTTACTAGCCGTTTCATCATAATTATTTGTAAAAAAATATATATATATATATTTACTAGCATTAACTAGCATTTACTAGCATTGTACTTTGCAACAAAAAAAAAGAAAGAAAAAAAAACATTCAAAGCTTTAAACAAAACAAATGTAAGATTATTAGAATATGTTTTACAAGAAAATACTATTTCAATTGTTCTACTTCAAAATTGCATATTTAAAGTGTTGAGTGCCATTTCTTTTTAATGATTTGTAAAATGTACTAGCAATTCCTGAGTCCAAGTTATTTCAAAGAAAATCTTACACCTTACACCAATGAACACGCTAAAGTTCTGTCCCTCACAGCCTCGTTTTCATTTCCTGTCAACATTATGACACTAAGGTCTACTATCAATAGAATCAATCATATTGTGAGTCAAAATCATAGACGGTGTGACATATGCTGAAATAAAGCAACACAATAAAACTAGTAAGGCCTTTTGTCTTGCAAAAGAGATCACATTTGTGCATTTCCATACTGCATCATGCCCCCAAGTGCTTTGAAGTCTGAAGGACTGGGATGGCACGCTGGTAAGTCCTTCTTAAATGGCTTGGCATGTTTTGGGTGTCCCACAGACACTGCCCGCAGCTCCAGTAAATGGATCACTAAATCAGCACATGTCCAAACAGGTGTCCCTCTCCCCCAACACCTGTCAGCCCCCTTCACCTCACGAAGCAGCCAATCAGCGGCCTCCACACATCAGCACGGCCATAAAAGGGCGCGTTATGCATAGTGATCAAAATCTGTCTACAGCAGACAATAAGACGTTGCCAATGAGCGACTCAAGTGAATCCATTAAATACAAGCACAGATGGGGGCATGAGGTTGATCACGAGTTTGATTAAACTGGATCATTTGCATTCTTAATTACACCTTTAAATGTACGGCTGCCATGATCTCTCATCAACAGGCAAAGGTGGCAACTGCATGCAGCATCCTTTCAACCATTGCAAAAAAAATTATAAATGATGATGGTTGTGAATTGCCTATATCTACTGTATTAAAGATAAGTATACAAACTAACATTTTCTTAATCAGTTCTAATATTGTCTAATATGGTACGTTTTGTCAGAGAAATGGAGTGTTATTGTTATCGGAGTGTTGGGGATGGCTGGCTCATTTGGTGTGTGTGTGTGTGTGTGTGTGTGTGTGTGAGAGAGAGACTGAATTGTGAGTGTGTGAAAAAGGGAGAGTGGGCAGTGCTGGCGTAAGCGGTTCTGGAGAGGGAGCAGAAAACTCATATTGTGTAATCTGTTCAGCATGTCCCGCATGGCTCAGAGACAGGACAGTGGGACAACTGCCAATATTCATGCCAATTTCTTTTTTTTTCTTTTTTTTTTTTTATAGAATGCATGCCAGACCTGTATTGATAAGACTTTGGCAATCCGCACGAAAAATGAGACACTGACGTAAAGCCAGCACGACATAACTGCGTAGTGAGTGCATTTAAATCTGTGAGTGTGTCTGTGTTGGAGATAAAAGGAGAACTAAATAGCGAAAGAAAGGGACAGAGAGACATACTTAGAAACCAGACAGTTTAAAAAGCCCTTTATTCCTCTTCTACAACACACAACTTCCCTCTCTCAGACACTCCCTGAACAGACACTGGAAAGATTACTGGAAAGAGAAACACTGTTAAACAACTTAAACCTCTTGCATAAGAAAGCATAATCAAGCTCAATAAAAAAAAAAAGACATGATTTGCCAGAAATGTCAAACTGGAGAAAGTGTTTATCAGCAGGATTGCACTAATGTTAAAATTCAGACAAAACCCTAAAAACCTTACACAAAACACATAAAGCATGTGCACTCCATATACTGACTCCAAGCTTTTGGATAGTGTATGTTTCAAAGCTTTTTTAGATTTATCTTTGGATCATTCTATTCATCAAAAAAGCCTGAAGTACTCAGGTTTACTCAAATGTACTCAACTGTTTTAAATATTGATAATAATAATTTAAAAAATATATATTGTTCAGCAAATCAGCATATTAGAATGATTTCTGAAGATTCATGTATCACTTTAGACTGCAGTAATGATGCTGACAATTTAGCTTTGATCACAGGAATAAATGACATTTTATATATAAATAGAAAGTTATTTTAAATATAAAAAATAATTCACAATATTACTGCTTTTGGTGTATTTTGGATGAAATAAAAGCAGGCCTGGTGAGCAGGAGGGAATTCTTTAAAAACACAAAACATGCATTACTTTGATCATAAAAAATATATATATTTCTAAATAACTTGAGAAATCATTCTAATATTCTGAAATTTTCAGAACTCTTTGATTAAAATAAGGTGTTATAACATTATAACAACATTATAAGCTGTCTGTCACTTCTGGTGCATTTAAATACAAATATGAAACTCCTGTATAAGCCTCATTCATTACCTACTCTCCCTTACAACTCTCAGTAAAATTGCGCAAGCAGTATACCTCGAAAAACCATTTTACTCACACTCCCCATTCTGTCAAAGGTCTTTTGTATTTGAGTTATTCATGTGCTGCACACGGATAAAAGGAAGATTCAAATATAGACAGAAAATGTAGGCCTAAAAGCACAGCATTCAAAATAAAGCAGAAGCTTAAGAAAAAGTAAAGAAAAAGAGAAAGAATGGAGGATGATGATAGAGTGCGAGCTGTGTTATGGGTGGAGTGAGGGTGGAGAGCTTATCCTCCGTTTCTGATTAAATCATACAGTATGGTGACGCAGCTGTGTGTGTGTGTGTGTGTGTGTGTGGAGAAGGGACTGAAAAAGAGAAAGAAGTGGACAGTGTTTTATACAATCTTGGCTAAGATAAACCATCTCTGCTGTAATGTTTGCACGCTCAATCAAATATTATTGCATTCAAAATGGAGGCCCGGTTTCTCTCTGGGCGGCTGGTGTAATATGTCCTAACCTCATTTCCAGCAGTCATCTCCATATCTTTGGCCCTGCAGAGTTGTGAAGCAGCCGCAGTCCCTGTAGCAACACTGAGCAGCATGCTAATCCTAATGACATCACCACTGTGTCCAGTGCATTTTGTTTAGCATGATTATTAAAGCGGAGAGTGAGCAGTACCCACAAAAATCTATGTTGATAGGAAATCTGTTATCTGTTGAGGAATACTGCCCTTAACTTAATGCTGTAGTCAACTCTGAGTGCAAGGGACGGCTCTTACACTTTTATTTGTCCTCGGTTGCATGTCGCACATGTAGAGTGTCACGGTTCGATACGATTTTGGAACAGAAGAAAAAAAATAAATCTACTATGCTCAGTTTCTTTTCATTGATTTTGAACGGAAAGTAGTATGAATAAAAAAAAATTCACATACACTTCTGCTGGCGGCCGGTTATCAAACAGCGTTGAATTGCTGTGGGCGCCCCCTTCTGGATTGGAGTTGAATTGCCTGTATTTGTTATAAGGCCTCATGCACTGAACAGAGATGTCCGTACCATGACGACTCGGTACGAATACATGTATCGTCCCACCCCTAATATATAGTTAATTCTACTTTACCTGTATGCATACATTATTTACCTGCATACATTCATGTAAAGCAATATATACCAATATATACCATATAGCAAATCTCGGCTGTGTGAGTAGCAATATTTTCGCTAATTGTAAACAGTGTTGTCGCACAGCTCTCTCTCTCTCTCTCTCTCTCTCTCTCTCTCTCTCTCTCTCTCTCTCTCTCTCTCTCTCTCTCTCTATAGAGAGCTGGGTAATAATAATGTGTGTGTGTGTGTGTGTGTGTATGTGTAAATATATATATATATATATATATATATATATATATATATATATATATATATATATATTAGGGGTGTAACGATACGCGTATTCGTATTGAACCGTTCGGTACGACGCTTTCGGTTCGGTACGCGGTACGCATTATGCATACCGAACGGTTCGTTGGACTAATTAATTATATTTGAAAAAAAAAAAGAGAAATATAATGATATGCGTTCAACAAGGTAGCCCAATAACCCAAACGACGTAACAGGCAACGCCCCTGACACTCCCGAAGAAGAAAAAAACACCAACTTATGTTTATGTTATGTTATGACTCAGTCAGGCGCTCGCTCACTCAGTACGCGCTGAAGGCTCGTTGCAAAATGGCCAATGCGTTTAACAGACTAGAAAAAGAAGATGACTCTCAAACATATTGTTTGAGATGCATGATTCCATCTATGAGCTGCTCGATCAGAGTGACATGAGAGCCCCTCCTTAGAACATTATTTGTAAATCCATGTTATGGTAAGTGTGCACGTGAAGTCTTTGCACACTTTCTGAAATCCACACTGTGGCAAGTTTGCACACTACACTAGTGCTCTGCATTCTATCTAAAATCCTATATAGTGAGGGCTTCGCGCGGTTGCTTCGTTGCTTTAAAAAAAAAAAAAAAACACCAGCGTGAATACTTGAAACATGTCAACTCATTTACGCTGACATCACCTTATTGTGTCAGTATCTGGGAAAAGACGAAAAAAAGGAGAAACATGCACGCAACAAACTATGCCTGCAGCATTTAGACACCAGTATTATAGCTTACAGGGAATCCAAAGTGCACCCAAACACCAGACCTGTTGGTTATTTTAGGATCTTATATTTCTGGTCTGTTAAATGCATTAGACATTTTGCAATGAGCCTTCAGCGCGTGCTGAGTGAGCGAGCGCCTTAGGGTCCGTTCACATATCGCTCCTAAAAACGCGTGGAAAACGCTAAGCGCGTCTTTCTCCTCCTTTCCATAGCGCTCGGGCAGAAGCGCTCATGAGGCGTCTGCCTTTGCTAAGTAACAATGACGTGCTCTCTCCATGAGACGCGGAAATTTCAGCGAAGGATAAATGGATTTGCAGCTCTAAAAATCGCTTGCAGTAGCTCTGCTACTAAATTTATTTCAAAATTGCAATCCATATACAACTATAATCAGCTGTTCCTTCATCTTGGCTGAGTTTTCAACGTTGTTACGGGAAAGGATGAAGCTGATTGGTTAGTTCTTGTCACATGACCCGCGGTGCGCTTGCGGCATTCTGAAAAGTTGAGATGTTTTTGCATTTTGCTGTATCTAAAACGTACCGAACCGAACCGAACCGAACCGTGACATCAGTGTATCGTATCGAACCGAACCGTGAATTTTGTGAACCGTTACACCCCTAATATATATATATATATATATATATATATATATATATATATATATATATATATATATATATATATATATATATATATATATATATATATATACATACACATTATTATTACCCAGCTCTTTGTATACAGCTGGAAATAGATAGATAGATAGATAGATAGATAGATAGATAGATAGATAGATAGATAGATAGATAGATAGATAGATAGATAGATAGATAGATAGATAGATAGATAGACAGAGTAAAATATTAGCACCCAGCTCAATCTGCTGAAACTGAAATGAATATTAAGATATTATAAACATTAACATCACAATCTGTCTGTAAATCTGCTATGAAACAATGTGTATTGTGAATATGACTTGACTTTATGCCTTTTCAATCATGATAATATGACTTGGCAAACAAATAACAGCAATAACCACTCTTAATATGAATGTATATGTGTAAAAAATAGCTTTATCAAGAAATGTCTCCGTGTGCTGCATTTTGTCAGATCTCATTCTAAGGGCTACTGAGTCATAAACCAGGATGTGTCCTCATGCGTGTCCTTCCTGCCTCTGTACTATTGTCTGAACGGTCTTCTCAAAGGAAGCTGGACTGCAGGGGCTCGTTTTCAGCAAGTGAGTCTGGTTGAACGTTTGGTAATTACGATCTCTGTGCAGCTGTTTAGAAAAACAATATACTGTGAAATCCATGCTGCCTCCCACCCGACAAAATCTGCCTCACAATGCATGCCGCATAAACGACAGTCGTTTTAGCATCTGATGCATCTCTTTCGCAATGTACCACAGTTAATTACCGCCGGCTGACCGCTGAGAACGCTGCTTTTATACGAATATGCCATTTCATATTAGCTCGTAAGAGTATGTTACACTTCCAGGAGCAATAGTTTCCCACAAAGACAAGCAGATGTTCGCAGACTGTACGCTGGTGGGTTTGATCAAGCTATTAGCAGCCACAGCGAGGGAAGGAACGCTTTCACAATCAAGGGTATTTTGAGACATGAGAGCAGATTGGGAATTGAAACCAAAATTGAGGTGAAGGCATATCAAAGTCATCGCTCAAGTTTCTTTCCAACGATGTTGCTCTCCAGTCCCACTGGCCTAAATAAATGATCTCATCTATTCAACAGTCAAATCTACAGTAAATCTATTACAGTTAATGACTAACAAAGGGAGGAAGAGGTAGGAGATTTCAATGAGACAAATGCATAGTTTTCCTCATCCTTTGCCATAGCCATTTCCTCTCGCACACTCGTTTGTCTTTCTTTTGCTCACTACCTGTCTGTCTTTCCTGACCTGCAGACTGGATCATTAGCCATCAGAGCCCTTGAAACAATAGCACCCCCCCCCCCCCAACCCTCGAACTCCTCCATTCCTGCTCTCCTCTAAAATATTCATAAGGACAATTAGGAGTTCCGATAAGGCAGAGAGGAGAAAGCAGAGAGGGTAGGTCGTGCCAGCAGGACGTCTGCTCTGTAACACTCTATACCCCTGCCACGGAGCAGGCCTCATCAATCTGTGAGAGCGCACCTCTCATCACGCACCTCGGCCCCTGAAAACCACAGCCTTGATACTCACATAGTGCGGTGCGGTAGGTCAAAGGACCGGGCGCAGAGGTGACGAATGGGCTGGCAAACATATTTAACAAACAACCCTGTGGGCTTGTGGTGGACTGATTCAGACAGGCATTTATATATGAGGTGGTCGGTGGTTTTGCCTTTTTTCAGGTCATCAACACTGAACAATATAATTTCCTGAACTCACAAAGCACAGTGGTTTCAGGTTGACTACTTACATGTAAAATGACAAGCATGCTGTCTTTGATTAAAAAGACACTGGATACAGATACTGTAAGCACACCTACAAGTGTCTGTAATCCTGATAAGCCTTAAAGTGAAGTGCATAGATGCGTAATGATTGTTTAGGCTGATCTGAGAAGAAACGTTACTTTGAATGCATGGTTGTCTTTCATGGAAAGAAGACAACGAGTCCTCCTACACATGACTCAGACAGCACTAAACTCTGGTTTCCATGAAAAGGGAGGGCATTATGGGAGAGGTTATTACTTTACTCTTCAGTAAACCGGGTGTTCTGTGCTGTGTTGCTGTCCTAAAACTAATTCAAGCGGAAAGGAAGAAACCGAGTAGGTGTGTATTTTCTTCGCTTTGCTTGCGTGCATAACTCACCAAATCATTTCTTGTTTTGCAATCTCAAATTGGTTTTGTACAATTAGGTACATGCAACCTTAACACATCTGAGACATTTGGAAATGTGTTAGACATAAAACTTTCTTTGAAGTCAACTCCGTGGTGAGCCGCCAAGTTTTTACTATGAATCAAAGCATATGCAAAAACCAAAACATAAGCAGTGTCAACTGATTTAAAATCCTTCCTCAGGCGGTCCAAATCACCACTGAGATCAGTTCAACCCACTCCTGCAAAGAACAAACAATGCATTGCAGAAAGTGAAACAATTTTAATTGAAAGCATAACATCTCTACATGTGCCAGTTCCTGAATGCCGAATAATAATTTCACCAAACTCTGCCCCCTCTACATTACAAATCATGCTGGAGTAAGCAAACATGATCTTTCACTTCAGCATTGAAATCATTACAGAGGCTATTTGGCCTTACGTCACCTGAGAATAATTCATGGCTGAAATCGGTAAACACGTGCCAGATCACTGAGCTGGGAACAGTATCTGAGGTAGAGAGAGAGAGCGAGAGAGAAGGTCCAATTCTTGCTCTTATTGAATTACATTCAATCATGTTTGCCCGTGTCGGAGATGCGTTTCCCCCCTCCCACTGGAGCGTAATCAATAGCCAAAGAGGACACTTCCATTAGCTTTTGCGCCTGCTATCTAGGGACTGGTTCTGATGGTAACCAGGAAAAAGAAAGGAAGGAGAAGAGAGTGTTTTGTTAAGTTCAAGTAGACTGGGCCCTTTATTGTTTCCAATTTTGCTTCCATTTACTGCATCTAAACACTGACAATGACTGAAAACCTCTTATTTGAGGCCATTTTGCAAAGCATACCGGCCTCAAAACTGTCCCCTTTTCAGGACCTGTTGCTTGTTATCCTTGGTTGTCATGTCCATACAGCAAGTATGAACAATGTTATAAGAATGCAAGAATGTCTCACAAGGATATTTTTCTGTTTGTCAATCAATGTGATCTTTTGCCTGGAGGACCTACAGAACCCATTGAGGAGAGGGCAGGCATGGATCTGTCATGGGCACACCTATCAGGATTTAACAGGGCTGAGAGCACAAAGGTGAAGACAACTGCCAGATGTGGCTGCTCTAGGACTCTTTTTCATTCTCTGCTTCACAATGACTTGAGAAGATAAACAAAACAAGGAAAGGCAGTCAAGAGACCCCCTGAACATGCCAATTTAAGGATAAAGCAACTAACTTATAGAAAATGAGATTTTAATTTTAATTAATTTTAAAACATTTTTATATCATTATTTTATGTCTATTAAGTCTATGCTGTAATGCATAAAATTATTATAATTAAATTATTTAATATTATAAAAGAATGGAACCATTTACACAGGACTATGTATAAAAATGTAAGGATTGCTGTCTTGAGTGGAAGGACGGTTTTACTGATTTCTGCTCATTAAACTATTAGCAGATTAAACTCAATAATTACTTCGGTTGATAAACTGGCCTTTGATAAATGGTAGGAGCTTGGATTCAAAGTCGAAATCTTGGTAATACCAGACCAAGGCTGGGTCTCTCTTAAATGAATGGGAAATGTTTCTACGTCAGTCAGATAACTGTTCGGAATTACTGGACAGTCAATACTGAAAATCTTTCAATGTCTCAAAATGGCTAAACATATAATTTGTCTCATTACCAGTAAAAAACGTTATAGTCAGTTCAGTAGTTGCCATATGAAGGCGAGGAAAATATTTAAGGAAGTTCCAGTTGTAGGTCGAGGAAAATATAGTGGGTACCAATTTGCCTAATGTTCCTCTAAAAGCCTAAAAAATGTTCAGCTACCTAACAATGCTACTCTAACAAAGCGGACAACTAGTGGTATCAGCTTCAGTATAAAAAAAGAGAGAGAGAGAGAGAGAGAGAGAGAGAGAGAGAGAAAAGATGAGAAATTCACCCTTAACTAAATACGTTTGTAAATCCTGAAGTACAGATTTACTGGACAGCATCGAGATGAAGACGAGAAACAGCGTATTTATCCAGTGAGCTGAGAGTGAAAATGATAGTTTAGAATTAGTCATTCATTTGCAGCGTGCTTCGTCCCCCTCTTGTTTCCTCTGTGAATAAGCACCAGGGTTATTTGCTCAGAGTCAGCGCATCTATGTTCAAGCACTTGAGATTAGAGCCTGCCTCATTAGTCTCATTGGAGACTAATGTTTACCAAAGACCCACCTCGCTCTGGGCCTTTTGTTGCTTTGTCTTCTTTTTATTTCAGCCTCTTGAAGAAAGCCTGGTTTTTAAATGAAATATATAAGTCTTGCTAGAAAATGAGAGAGATGGTGGGGGGGGTGAAAAAAGAGGTTCTGACGTCAATGAGGCACGACATGTGCTGAAAACAAGAATCTCTTGGCAGTAACCAGGTAACAAGCATCATGCTCAAAAGGGAGCAGGGACGTTCTCAAAGAGCACTGCGAGAGGGTACGAAACCGGTGCGCTTAAGGGTTTCACGTTCATCAATTCAACACAACCCCTAGTGCACCTCGTCTGTTAAATGCGCTCTCCTAAATGATGTGTCATTGATTATGTTTCTATGTACAGTCCATGTTTGGTAGGAAGTATAAAGTTTGGCTTGATGTGGCACGCAGCCTTACTTTAAATCCTTTAATGTCTTACATCCTGTATATTCACTTCTGGGAGGGATACTTTTAAGTAAAAGAGAAATAGTCTGTTGCCTCTGATTCTTGCTGGTCTCTGTTGTGAAGTAAACACAAAACTGTGTTTCCACAGCAACCCGGTCACACTTAACATGTGAAAGAGAAAAGAACAACAATTACCACGAATTCAGACCTTGCATCTAGAGAGCTGTCAGAGACATAGAGTCTTATAAAGTGGCTATCAGAAGAATGAACCAAATGTAGCTCTTTGTTTCAAAAGAGAGAGAAAATGGCTTGTTCCAAAGAGGGGCTGTGCTCTTGTTCTAGACTGAAAGCCCAGAGGAAAGGGAGTCCTTGTCCTATAAAAAAGGGCACTTTGAAAAGCTGCAGGAGGCTTGGTTCAACACCATTATTGTTGCAGCTCTTAGTGTGGTATATTAAGACTTTTTTAACCCAAATTACGTGCTTCATTCCAGTAGGAATAGACCATTTGTTTAGAAAATGGGACTTTTTCACCAGGCCGTTGAAGAGTAAATGTACATTTCCATGCAAATTAAAAACAAAATAAATTTGCAAAAACAAATTCCACTTTATTTTATGACACTGTCCACTAACAAAATGTTACAATCTACTGGTCAGTGTCAAACTCTTTCTCACACTCGTTTAAATATCAATAGCATCCAAAAGTTGTATTGCTCAAAAGTGGCCTTTTTAGAATTAATAGATAGATAACATCAGTTATGTTTCAGTTAAGTATAAAAATGATTGTAGTACACTTGTCTGTAGACTTATCTTAATCCTTGCACTAAACCTAAACACTTCTGATTCCTCTTATTATAATTAGCAGAAATGACAACACTTTTCTCCAGAAAATACCAAGACCATGCTTACTTAGAGAAAGCAGTGTTTGTTTTCAGCGGGTAGATTGACAAAACAGGTGAACTGTTGCCAGAGTTTGGTCATTGATTTACCCCAGTGATAAGAAAACCATTCTACTTTAACTATTTATAAGGTAAACCACCCCCTTAAGATGAGGTCAGACATTCCTTATAAAAGCTTCATGTACAAGGTCAAATGCAGAATGCATTTCTTGTCACAATCAGACTTGGGCTTGAAGAACTTTCACTACTGACACGGTTAGACCCCAAACATGCATGCAAAAACATCTTGTTATGAACGTATCTAATAACCCTAAAATGTAATAACCCATACAACCTCTATGTGGCTCATTAATGAAGGATAATTTTCTTTTGTAAAACCATAAAACATAACAATTGCTTGTACCTGTGAATCACTAAAACAGCTACTACATTATCAGGACGAAAACACTGTTAAAACGTCATTGTTCAGGTTGTACAATCTAAAGGATAGCTGTGAAAATAATGACTAAAGAGTCTAACTGAACTGTTAATTCACTCATCAGCAAATTGAAAGTTCATCAAACCATCCAGAACCCCCCGTAAAACTCTGCATGAGCATGCCAACGATTATACTGAAGGATCTGAAGCGTTCAGAATGTGTGAAAGCAAAACTATAATTTGCCAAAAAGAGTGACCCAGTTGCAATGAGGGCAAAGATTCTGTGGTCAGATGAGACCAAGATAGCATATTAACCAACATTCAAAATGATGTGCAGCAACTCGCCGTTCACACCTCAAAACACCAACGGTGATGTTTGGTGGTGACGCTATGGAGCATATCACTATATGAAAATGGTGAGAAAATCAAAAGTCAGGTTAATAAAATAAGTCCTCCTTAGTGTATTAAAATATAAGGTTTCAGCTCATTATTAAAATTCATATTGGAGGGATATTAGAGCACATATATCAGAATATCCTAAAGAAGACACCTTTCCTTTATGTCAATACTGCTGACATTTCGGTTTGACTTAATAAGCACTTTAATATGAAGACAGCTACAGTAGATGTGAGAGTAAGCAGTGGAACGAAAAAAGAAAAAAGCTTTAAAAAATGAAGGAGGGAATGGATAAGAGTGGCAGTAGATGAGACGTTAAAGAGCAAGCAATGGGAATTGAGAATAGAATGAAACGGAGATTGCTGAAATGAAGTGATATGTTACAGATCATGAGGGAAATTAGACCAGATTTAATAAGTAGTTTATCAAAACAGTGTGAAAATCAGATATGCCGAAACAGAACTGACAGCTGCTAAACAGGGACAATGAAGATAATGGAAATGATTAACTTTATAAAATTTTGTTATCAGTGAAATCTAGTCAAAAGTTTTTGGAAGAGCTTTAAAAAAAATTGCTATGGAGTGAGTATAAAAAAAGTAATGGTATCATTTATAAATGCATTTCAGAAAAAAATGAAGACACTGTCGGTTTCATTTTAAGAGCCACCCAGGATGAGCGGAGCAGTGTAACTGACCATGCATCCCCCTTCAGCCTTTTCAAATGTCAAACACGGCTTTAGCAGATCACATAGTCAATCTGGCCCCTGGCCAGCCCAAAGTCAAGCCACTAAGTTAAGCGTTTGCCAATTAAAATGCAATCTTTTCTTGCGTGTTGTCATCTGTGCATATCAAGTGCAAATTAAGCCCCTGACCCCTTTTGGATTAATCCTCGCAGACTAGGTTAATAGCCCAGAACCATAGGGGTCGTCGTCCGCGCCAGAGCGTGAGGTGAGTGGCGTCATTGTGCGAGTGAGTGATCCCTTAATGGCGTGCCTGCCAAAACCTCAAGGAAGGACTCAGATGCCCCTGCTTTCAGAGTTTGCCCTATCACTGAATGAACTTTCAAAGTGACCTAATTTACTTGACAGTGTTGAAACAATCACATAATCGAATTAAAAAGATGGACTAGGTTATGTTTGTAAGATCTTATCCCTGGGTTGTCTTTCCAATAGTATCAAATGATTACTTCCTGATATCTTGTGAACAAGAGAGCAGAAAGAGCTCCGTTATGTCTGGTGTCCCCACATAAGGCAGGGCAAATGTGACTGGAAGTACACTCAGGCCTGAATATGGTGCCTGATAGCAGGGCTCTATTATCTGGGTGTCACCATTAAAGATACCAGCACTCCAGCCCTGATCTGTCTCAGAAACAGCACAGACAGGCCCCTCAGAGACACGCTACCACTAATGTTTGGAAAATGAGCTTAGCAGCTAAGTCTTAATCAACAGGGCCCTATAAATAATACTCCCATTAGACTGTCACCTAAGCTTGCTAAGAGAGGGATGAATTTGTCATTTTCAAGGTATTAACAACACGGTTCTCTCTTCATTACAGAAGGCTAAAATGTTGACAAATGTAAAAAGCAATTTCGGAACGTCGCTTGTGAAACGGATAGTTCCAGTCCTGGATGCTGATTGGTCACCCAGCAGCTACAACACATATATGACTGTGCAGCATCTGTAAAATTATTGTTCACTTTCAGGGACATTATCTTCTAGCATAAGAATGCCACTTCAAGGCATCATCATTCAAAGACTTAAAATAAGTGTCATCACTTACTCAATCTAATGCTAAATCTCAATTTTTCTTTCTTTTGTAGAGTAAAATAAAATAAAATATAACATTTTTGTTCTTAATATTTTTAGCTTGAAGCAGCAATTTTACGAAAAAAAATAAGGCACTCAATGCTGTGCTGTATTGTGAATTAGTGTTGTTTTCAGCGGCCTGTTTTAATTTTAGTTTTAGTCTAGTATTTGTGTGAAGCTGTCATTTTAGTTGTATTAGTTTTAGTCACGTTCATACTCTTCTTAGTCTGCATTTTAATCTAGTTTTAGTCTACGAAAACTGATGACATTTAGTCTAGTTTTAGTCAATGAAAACTGTATTTTAGTCTCTTTTTAGTAATGCCATTCTATTTAACCCAGTCAATATAGTACAAGTTCCTAGCAGTATAGATTAAACCAAAATTTTCTTTTAGCCAAACCCATTTCAAGCAAGGCTATTATATTATTGTTACCTTATAGACTGAAGAATAAATCCATTCCAGACACGGAAGACTATCTGATTTTAATTTACAACATTTCTTTTACCAATCAAACATGTTATAAGTACACACACATAAATTTAAATAAAAACAATAAATAAAATAAAATAAAATAAACGTAACTGTAAAAAAAATCAGCAAATTTTTCTCCCAAAGATGAACCCCAGCTGGCCGGAACATCGTCCCTTTCTCTGTGTCAAGGCTGATTACTAATTGATGTGTCCACAAACTCGTGCAAACTCATTTCGCGTAGCGGAGTGCACAGCATTTTTTTTACTTTCCAAATAGCTCCGCATCCAAACATGCAGGTGTTCAGGGCTATTCTAGCCGAACATGCACGTCTGTGCCAGTGTTTGAGTGAAACAGAAGCAGTTTAATGTGAAGTTTAAACTCCATCAGGTGCTTTTTGATGGGAAATATATATATATTAGGGGTGTAACGGTTCACAAAATTCACGGTTCGGTTCGATACGATACACTGATGTCACGGTTCGGTTCGGTTCGGTTCGATACGTTTTAGATACAGCAAAATGTAAAAACATCTCAACTTTTCAGAATGCCGCAAGCGCACCGCGGGTCATGTGACAAGAACTAACCAATCAGCTTCATCCTTTCCCGTAACAACGTTGAGAGCTCAGCCAAGATGAAGGATCAGCTGATCATAGTTGTATATGGATTGCAATTTTGAAATAAATTTAGTAGCAGAGCTACTGCAAGCGATTTTTAGAGCTGCAAATCCATTTATCCTTCGCTGAAATTTCCGCGTCTCATGGAGAGAGCACGTCATTGTTGCTTAGCAAAGACAGACGCCTCATGAGCGCTTCTGCCCAAGCGCTTTGGAAAGGAGGAGAAAGACGCGCTTAGCGTTTTCCATGCGTTTTTAGGCACGATATGTGAACGGCCTATAAGGCGCTCGCTCACTCAGCACGCGCTGAAGGCTCGTTGCAAAATGTCGAATGCCTTTAACAGACCAGAAATATAAGATCCTAAAATAACCAACAGGTCTGGTGTTTGGGTTGGATTCCCTGTAAGCTATAGTTTCTAAATGCTGCAGGGATAGTTTGCTGCGTGCATGTTTCTCCTTTTTTTCGTCTTTTCCCAGATAGTACTGACGCATATATCCCAGATATTCCCGCTGGTGTTCTTTTTTTTTTTTTTTTTATTCCCGCTGGTGTACCCTGTCATGTTGCAGATGCGACATACCGTTGTTTTTTTATCCACCACTCTCTTGCCATCACCATTATAGCTTAAAGGGAATCCAAAGTGCACCCAAACACCAGACCTGTTGGTTATTGGAGGATCTTCTCATTTCTAGTCTGTTAAACGCATTGGCTATTTTGCAACGAGCCTTCAGCGCGTACTGAGTGAGCGAGCGCCTGCTGAGTAGCCTAACATAAACATATAAGATGGTGTTTTTTTGTTCTTCGGGAGTGTCAGGGGCGTTGCCTGTTACGTTGTTTGGGTTATTGGGCTACCTTGTTGAACGCATATCATTATATTTCTCTCTCTCTCTTTTTTTTTTTTTTTTTCAAATATAATTAATTACTCCAACGAACTGTTCGGTATACATAATGCGTACCGCGTACCGAACCGAAAGCGTCGTACCGAACAGTTCAATACGAATACGCGTATCGTTACACCCCTAATATATATATATATATATATATATATATTTGCATAGTTTGCCCAAGGCTTCTTATTTGAAGTATGTTTTATTTTAATTTATAAAACAGAATAAGAATTAATTTAGATATTAATTATACACTATTTGCTTACAGTTGTCTTGTGTTTGATGCAAAATACAGCCAATAGTTTAAAATTGTTTTAAGTTTGTACATAAAGAAATGATTAATTAATCAACTCATTCATCACAAGACTTGTACTGGCAAATGACTTCTTCTCACCGGTTTTAGAGGACAATTACTCCTCATCGCTCCCCTGAGGTTTCAAATAATAGTACAACGACGAACATTGAGACCTGATGCAGCCCTTTAAAGAGAGACACAGGAAACAAAAAATACTGCAAAATAATAATAAATGTTATATAAGCACCTTGTTATAATGTTATAACAGCATATTAGAATGATTTCTGAAGGATCTTGTGACACTGAAGACTACTAAAATGTACTTTTGCCATGAAAGAAATAAATTACATTTTAATATATACCTATAGAAAATTATTGTTTTAAAGGTAATTTTACACTTTACAATACTGTTAAACATTTTACAATATTACTGTTTGTACTGTATTTTTAATCAAATAAATACAGACCTGAAAAAAATAAGAATAATAAAATAAAACACCTAACCTTTGAACGGTAGAATAGCTGCTAAAAGAATTTTAAATGCCAGAAAGCCAAATTTAGCATAATGAAGTTGCACATCAATGATGATCAAGCCCAATGATGGTCGATCTACATGCTACAAACAAATCACAGACTGGTTTTCCTGAAAAACGGATTTAAGGATTTAAATTTCTCTTGTCAAAGCCAATTTTACATCTGTGCTGCTGAAAGTGTAAGCATGTTTTAAATCATTCCATCACAATCAATTTAGTCTAATCAAATCTAAAGAGTTTATTTTAATAGACAGACTTAAGGGATTTGGACCCAAGCATTCCTCGCCATCTCTCACTTCTCGCACTGTTGCTTTTCTTTCTTTCCGCCACTCTCCCTCCATCCTCACATCAGCAGGAGGAGGATAATTGATCAATCACGCTAATTGAACAGTCTGGCCAGCTAGCTCACAGAAGCAGATGTGCCAATTTGCATTCATTAAGGCAGAGTCGGGTCTTAATCACCGCATGAGCTTTGATTGACAGCACAAACAATTCAATGCAAAGCTCCCAACAAAACAGTAAAGCAGCTATAAAAATAAATGCAATTATCTTGTAAAGAGTGCATATTTACAGAAAAGAAAAAAAAAACTTCACTAGCCTACAGAGGCGTTGTAGCACTCGTACCAAAGTGCTCGGATAAAATGACGATTGATTTAATAGCTTTGGCTACATAGCTGACATAACACAGAGTTGTGTGTTGTGTGGTGGATTTCCCAAAAATCCCCAGACCCAATGACATCAGCCATCCCCTTGTGCCACCCTGCCTTCAACCAGAGTAATGAATAAAAGTCCCTTATCAAAAATATCTCCCTCCCCCAGTCCCACAGCATAGCCTCATTTCCTTCCTCTCCTCCCCAGACACCGGCTCCTTACTACATCCACATCCAGAGCCAATAGAAACTGTAAGCGAGCTCTTGTTACAAGCTCAAGAGCTTCTGTACGAACATGAATATGCATAGAATAGCTAATACAGTTGCGCGGCTGTTTGGAGATGCTCATATGCCGAATGCAGCTTCAAAGGTTCAGATGAAAGGCAGAGTGACTGCTTTTTGTCCCGTGCTTGTGGTAAAACAATGGTGTTATTCACACGGAACAAAACAGGAATCTCATGGAGAACCGACAGAAGAAGGGCTGACATTTGGGAATGGTCAAGATTTACATATCCTGCGATTCTCGAGTATGTCTTTGCCAGGAAATAATTCTCAAAAGATGTCTCGAGACCAGTTACAAAGACCATTTTCTAAAATTCTGTGAAAATTATTTTTACCTCATATGCACTTTCTGTCATCCTTTAGTATTTTGAATAATGACAGAATTTATTTTTGCTTATATGCAAAAGTATGCTTATTCCATTTTAGCATGAAAATGTATCAACTTAAAAACAATATGCTTGCTTTGTTGAAATATTCCACTTGTAATACCAGTCTTCTGTACTGGTCTGTACCTTTGAATATTTCTTTAGGAGAGAAAAAAAAGCATTTGTTTTTTAAAACCACACACAACAATGCAAACATCTTATGAAGGCCCAAAAACATTTGCCTGAATCATTCCCTGATTTGCTTACTATTTGAACCAGGTAAATTACACCTCAGACAACAACAAACCAAGTATTGCAAATGGTCAGCCAGCCGTTCACAACAACAGACACACCGGTTCGGTTATTTGCAACATGGTGACAGCGGTGGAAAAAAGTCACACATGTAAATCTAACCAAAGCAAACATATGCCATATGAATACAAGTCTGCAGCTTCCACACTTTACCCAGCATTCAATAGAACGGCTGTCAGCTGGGACTGCTAATGTGTTCAAACCATGATAATTTGGGCTAATGAGAATGGACTGATATCAGCACGGCTGAGTAATACTGTCGAGAGCATCAAACAGAGGCGAGGGGGTAAAAGGGACAAATGGACGCCACATATCTGCTGTGAACTTGATATCTGATTTCAAGGAATCCTATGTGCACACTGAGCGGCCTGTATTCAGAATACCAGCATAGAGCTACCAAGATTTCATTACCTCCAGTTGGAGAGGAACAAGAGGAAGGATGATTTAATTATTTTAATTACCTGCAGCAGCTTTTTCATTTGGAGCACAAACAGAATTCAATTAGAAAAAAACTGGAACTATCAAGACTTTCTTTGGACGGGACAATTGTAAAGACTGTACTTTTGCTCATTCGTAATATTGTCTTTGTCTGTCTACCATTTTATTAATTGAAATTGACTTACAGTAAGAGGAAATTCCATAACAAATCAAATTCAAAGGAATTAAAGGAATGTATTTATACAAGTTAAGCTCAATTTTTTCAGCTCGTCCATTAGTTTGTCAAAACAAGCAATGTCACATGTGCACTTATACTTTTACCCTGCACCAGTATTAACATTATAAAGAGTTTTGAAAGTATACACAAGGCTTAAACGTTACGCATGTTAACCTGAGATTAGTGTCATAAAAGCCATTTTCATGTAAAGTAAATAAAAACTAAAAATTTCCCATACGTAAAAAGATATCAGAAAATTATTTATTCACCTGTAAGCCAATTATTATTTTCAAGATATGAGTGTCCATGGAGTTTATGGGAAACAGCTTTTCCATAAGCGCCACCTGCTGTCAGTGAGTGGATTTACAGAGACTTACATTTACGTTCAGCCTGTGAGCAGTTTCTGTCTGGACAAAAACTGACAAAATTTGCATGTCCTGCTGTAAATTTTGACCGGTTGATGAAAAACATGCTTATGTCGATTCTTCACATTTAAACAATTCAGATGAGTTATCTAGATTTTTTTATGGAGCAGATAAAATACATATAATCATTTTTTTATCAATTATCATTTTGACTTTACCCTTTTCATTATTTAAAGGCTGAAATGTGAGGTTTAGCTTAGTTTGAACATTTACATTAAACATTTGTACATGCTATTAAACTATTGTCGGTCATGTTGTCATTTAAAATCCAGACATCATTGTTAATGTTATCATTTTAGTGATTATGCCAACAGAAAGTCATTTTATTGGCTGTTTGTTGATTTTTTTATATATAAAACTTGAAGTGATTTATGTGTTGGTACTTTTTGAACATCTTCAGCACATTTTAATAATACCATGTGATAATACTGATAACCGTGTTCATTTTGGTCTCTATAATCGTAATTTTAAAAAATTTTTACCGTCACATCCCTACTAAAGACCGCATTTTAAGTATTATAAAATGATTGCTTTTAACAATTTTAAGTGAGAATTAGATTACCAAAAACTGAAATGATCATGCACAATTTAGGATTCAATATTAAAAAACTCGAGCCCAACGGAAAGTGGTTTCTTTTTTTTTTTTTGTAAACTGAAGAATCCAAATGATCGTCTGTGCTAACAGCATGTCTCAGATTGCGTCGATAGAGCTTAACTTGTTTTGAACCCAGAACATCCCTTTACCCTTTTTTCTATTAGAAAAAGAAACACATTGAATATGGCTTAAAAATCATCAATATCCTAACTTATGCTTTCACAAAAGGTCAGAGAACTTTGAGGGTCTTCGAAAAGTGAAATGTGTTGGGCTGTGCTTTTATCCACAATCTCTAGACTAAGGTCCATCATACATGAAAAGTCCTTTCAACTCCACTTCCTTTCACATTCTCCGAGCAATGCAAAAGGTGAGAACAAGGACAAAGTGTACTAGTGGAGACGCAATACTGTGGAACACCAGTGGTCCTTAAAGACCCCCGCGAGCCACTGAATGGACATGCTGTAACCTCTGAGGAAACGCTCCATCAATCCTGCGCTGCTACTCAGTAAATAAAAGGGCTTGCTTCAGACCCACAGCCTTTGGAAAGGGAGACACAGATGGGATCGCGGCCACTTTTAATCAGACAGAGAAGTGGACAGGATCCACAAAGGGAGATTTCACGCAACGCTTCTCCTGTCGCCTAGAGCGTTATTGAAGTTGAACCATGGTGTGGCAGACGCGCGCACACACCAAAAACACACATGCACACACTTCTTTTTGCTCAGGCGTGGTGATCTCGGTCTAGCGCTCCGGTACCGACTGCGGTCCAGACTTGAGACAAAGTCCATAGCCCTGAGCCTGGTCGTCACACTGTGCCCCGCTCACACATCCATCTGTGGAAAGCAATACATCTGTTCCTCTGACCACACAAGGCCAGGCCTTTTGCTGCAGATGGTGATGGCAAGTAGGAATGTGACTTTTGATTTGGTTTCTCACATGGAACAGGAATTTATGCTGTTCAATGAAAAAGCAGCAAAGTATGCATTTGTTCTACAGGGTGGAAAAAGGACAAATGAGTAAAAAAAATGTTGATTGTTTGTGTGGCATTTATCACTTTAACACAATCTTTTTATTTAGATAAGTGCCTCCATGTGAAACACATTTCACCAGAAGAAAGGGCAACAGGAAATGGAAATGAGAGGTTTAGAGAATGGTGTATCGATTCTTTAAATAATTGTTTAACTTTTCACCTTTTTATGAGAAGCTTTTGCATAGCAAAAACCTAAAAGTAAAGGTTCAAATAACACTGGATCTGTTAGAAGGCAGTTTCTATAAAGCTGGACAAACAGTCAGAAAGTTATTTCAGAATCGATACAAGGACAAAACGGATGAAATGACAATGCATAAAATGACACCTGTAAGAATGAAAGCACCACTATTTAGTCAAAACAGTCGAAACAAAGTCTTGATTCTCTAGAAAAATCTACAGAACCACCTTTTATAGCCTGTAAAATTAGGGATGTACCCCTATACAAAAGAATAATGATAAAGGAATAATGAGGATTATGTCTCAAACCGTTCATGAACGGGGCAGTTTGCTGAGCAAGACATGAGGCAACAGCATGCAGTAGAGCTTACAGAGACCCATTAAAAATGTATTAGCCTTTTATTAGCATTCTCTAAAAACACACATGGCATGAGTAGACTCGTAGCTTTAGCTTCATCATGTTGATGTGGTAAATGCTTTTAGAAACACAATTGTTTATACATTTAAATAAATAAATATATATATTTTTTATTTTTGGAATATCATTTGTGTCTCCATGCCAAAAATGGGGGGTGATAGAGAAGGGGTTAAAATTCAGGCTAATACTGATATTGAAGTCAATATTTTTTATTTTATTTTATGTCCAATAACTAATTATTGTAGCATTTAAAATGATTAAACTGTCTGAACATTATGTACGCAGTATGCAAGATCTATATATAATTTTCTAAATTTGCTATTGACAGTTTTAAAGGGATATTTCACCCAAAAAAGGAAAATTCTAGCATTAATTACGTTCCAACCCCGAAGACAAATTAAGATATTTTTGATGCATTCTGAGAGCTCTCTGACTCTCCCATAGACAGCAATGTAATTAACATAATCAACATCCAGAAACATAACAAGGAGGCAAATTAATTTTACATCATTGGTTCAACTGTAATTTTACGCATTACACAGATTCTTATTTTTTTATTTATCAAAGTGTAAATAAATGTAGAAAATGTATCCGCATGATGCAGCTGACACAGAACAGCACAGGCTGTTTGTGATCATTAGATACTCTCCAAAATGGTGCTAGGGTGGCGCGGAAGAAATTAATTGTTGAATAAAGTAGTTATTTATTTATTTATTTATTTTTTGCATAGAAAAAGTATTCTCATAGCTTCGTAAAATTATGGTTGAACCCCTGATGTCACATTAATTATTTTACCGATCTCCTTGCTACGTTTCTGGACTTTGATTGTGCTAATTACATTGCTGTATATGGAAGGCTCAGAGAGCTCCCATAATGTATCAAATATATCTTAATTTGTGTTCAGAAGATGAATGGAAGTCTTACAGGTTTGGAATGATATGAGGGTGAGTAATCAAATAAAGCAGCAACCTTAACAAATCAATTTTGATAAATCTGTTTTAAAATGAAAAGTTTTGACTAATTTACCACAACTGAACTAAACAGGAGCAGAAATTGAGTACCTATATTGCAAAAAGCATTGTCTAGATGGCCACAGAGTGGTCTGACTTTTCTTAAAAGGGCTTTTGGTTACTTCCTGCATGTACATGCTGTTTGATTAATAATATCACTATATGGTATCCTCTTTCAGAATGCAACACTGTACAATATGAGAACACAGGCCTGTGTTTTTATGGATAAAATCAATATTGCTGGATACTGATATCCTTTGGCTATATCAGTATACTTTATAACTCCTGCACAGATCTTTACATGTGTCTCGATGGAGTCCTTCTGCTTTCAACCAGAATCAAAGTCAACAGAAATTCTGATGGAAGTCCAAGGCAGATATCTCCGCTCCTGGTTTCTCCAGCACTAGCCGGGCAGGAAAAGAGAGTGGAGGCTTCACTAGTTTATTTCTGCTCTGCTTATTTACGACTGAATCAAGGCCACAGAAAGAGAGCTGGCTGTGGGCGATCTCTACAGCTATGAGTAGATGCTGGCCCACTGAGCAGGGACAAGGCTGCTTTGTTGGGGTCCTTCATGCAATGGGTCAGGCTTCTCCACAGCGGCCGGAGGGCCAACGTGGGAAAAGCGGCATCTTGCAACCAGCCTGCATTCCACATCACTAAGCATCAGAAAGAAATCTGCTGACGCCTGATTCTGTGCATGTACAGTACATGTCTCTGCATGTGTTTGTTATTGTCCTACAAGACACTTACAGGATTTAACTAACCCTTTTTCACTTTAAAAAGACATTGAGAGGCAATCCACAACAGCAAAGAGGCTCTCTTTAGTGCTGTATGAGGATGTTTTGCAACATTGAACATTGCGATTTCCCATTCTTTAAAATCACAGAGGGAAAGACATGAAGCCACTGAGAGGGGGCACAGCATTCCCTTTAAAAGCTGTTGTAAAGAGGTAAAGCTGACATGGGGTGGCTGTTACATAAGGGGAGAGTGTGGCCATTCATTTTTAATGTAGGTGAGGGCCCTCTCTGTGCAGGGAAGAGAGCAGATGGGCTGCTGATGGAGAGCTCAGGCCTCATGGATGGCTCTGTGCATTCTTCTGCATCTCTGCCATGCAGGCAATTCACCAGCAGTGTCATCAGCATGAATAAAAGATAACTCGGCTGACTTCTTTTATACAGTTTCAGACTTTTTTTTTTTTTAAGTAAAAGATTTTAAAGGGGTACTTCACCCAAAAATCTCAGCCTCATGTCGTTCTTGTGTGAATTTCTTTCTTCTGCTGAACACCGTAAAATGTAAGTCAGTGGAGTCCAATATTATATGGACATAAAAAGAAAGACATTTTTCAGAATATCTTATTTTGTGCTCTACAGAAGAGAGAAAATTATTTTACTTAAAAAAAACTGCATAATAAGGATTTTTTTTAATTGCATTACAATTTTACTTTACACTAGAACATATCTAATGCATGAGAATGAATAATATATAAGTACCATGCAGACAACTGAGAATATCTGAAAGCATACAAAAATATTTATACATCATAAGCCAATTTGTATGTATACTTGATAAAACCATTCTGTCCATGTTATAGATGCCACACTGACATTTTTTATTTATATTTAGTAAGGGATTGAGAACTGAATGAATAAAATTATTTCTAAAATGACATCAGAGAGAGGTTTTGAATGCATTCTTGTTCTTTGCTCACTGATTTTCTTGACCTATAAAACTGGAACGCTGCTTTGATGGATGAGGACAGTGCGTGCATGGCAAATCCTGCTTCCTGTGCACTGAACACTACAGTAGCATGGTTTTGGTTTGCACAGCATTCATTTGGCCAGCTGGGATGGCTTTATGATGAGCAAACAATTTTACGAATTGTATAAACAGAAATTTTTACACACTCATTAATTGAGGCAAACATGAATGGTGGACAAAAAAAGGATGTTCTGTGCCATGTGCCCAGTAACATGATCTATACCCCTTTGTCAGTTGCGGTGCTTAAGTACGACTGGACTTATCAGCGGCTGCAGACGTCCTGAACCCTATCTAAGCACGGATGAGAAGGAAACTGTTATACTCTGTCCAGACATCAGTTTGTCCCCTATGCCACTATGGGACACACGTGCTGAATATTTGTGCATAGATAATTTCTGAACTTCAACCTAAAACTGACTGCTGAACTAGATATTGATAAAAGGCTAAATATTTTGAGGCAATTACAGTCTCATTTTTTGAGTCTCAAACTGTGAAACAAATAGATTGACCCCAAAAAGTATTTGGACTTTGCACATTATATAATAAAATATCACCCCATGCGATTAACTTATGTCATACATTAAAAAACATAATAAAATAAAATCATATTGGGTCAAAAGTAAAGCAAAAGTTGTTAAAAAACGTAAAAAATCCAAATGTATTTGAAGGGATCTCTTGGTTTGATGTTGTGTTACCGAATTCAATAAGTCAAACATTTTAAAATGTCAATGTCTAAAATTGTCCAATTACTTTTTGTGGCCATAGTACATCTGAAATTGCACTACAGTAAATGGAAACATCATGAAATCATTAAAGATGGTTTGTTACAGGAATGAGAAGTAGGCCACACTCACCTCTACAATGTCAGAGTTGGTTCTGCTCTCGTGGGGTTCGTTGTATTCTGTGTACTTAAGTAGGACTTTGTCCATGTCAGTGCTGGCATACTGAAAGAGTTTGTTCGAGCTGTTGAATATGATCAGAGCAATCTCACAGTCACACAAAACGCTGAGCTCATAAGCTTTCTTCATCAAACCAAACTTCCGTTTTGTGAAGGTAACCTGTGGAAAAAATACAGAGAAAATAAGAATGCTCAGTAAAATGTTAACACATATACACCCCAAAATTTGCATTCTTATTAGTATATAGAAAGTCAATCAAGATTATCTCGAGAATACAGAGGAAAATACCATACTGTTGTAGTTCATTAGCCCAACAATTAATACCAATAAAAAAGGAAATCTCATAAACGTTCCATGTTCACAACAATTTACACTTAAATAAAAATTATTTTCTATGTTTTGCCACAAATACTGTCAGTTGAAACAGCCTTTGTGGCAAAACATAGAAAATAATTTTAATTAAAACAAATAATAATGAAACATACAATTCAGGAACTTTATTATACTATATTATGTATTACTATACATTTTCTTGTCATCTGGAATTTAACAAAGCTTAAATAAAAAATAAATAACTAAATAAATAAAGGTAATACATATGTTACGGTCTATAAATTATTTATTTGCCAAATGACAGTAATATTCTGTAAATCTGTGCCAGGATGGAATTTGGTTGAGCAGACATATAATAGCTATAACTCCTACTCTCTCTTGTCATGAATCGTCATTACTGTTCCGCATTCTCATTGGTTTGTTGGAATGTGGTAAATCCACGCACAAGAAAAGCTGTCCATGATTTGTTCACAAGTGGAAAAATGCGCTGTTGCTACTAGATCTCAATCATCAAAAATCATAGTGTACTTGATGCATAACTAACATGACTAAATCATATGAAAAAATAAATAAAATCACTGTATATTTTCCTGAATCAAGTTCACTCAAAATTTAGCTTCTTATGTTTTGGCCTAGACTAAGCATGCTGAAGGTATACGTTTTTTGGCAACATGCTTGACCAAACCAATTAAAGTGAAAATATTAATATTAAATTAAAGTGGAATATATTTGCAGGGATGCGTAGCACTACTTGGCTAAAGAATACACACCTTATTTATTCAGTAATATTGTTAAAAAAAGGGACCAATCGAAGTCATTGTTTGATAGGAACACAGGACATCCCTTTAATAGAAAGCTAACAAATACTGAAAATATAACTTTAAAATCACAGATCAAAATAATTGTGGTGGCGACCCTTACAATGGTTTTGGACTGTCTTTCGGGATCTGATAAAGTCTAATTGTTTTAGTGGTGTCCATCTATCCTGGGCCATGTTACTGTGAGATAATGAGTCAAGCAGACAGCAGAGCTGCCACACTGATGTCATGGCAGGTCAGACAGAAGGTCAGCGTGAGGAGCGCAACAGAGGCTCCACAGCCTGTGCAATCAGCCCATTAGGGAGACAGCGGGCTCCATCAGTCCTGCCTGCATCCTCTGACAGCCTCTTCCTGCAGGGCCATCGCTGAAACATGAGCCGGCTTATATGATTCTGCAGGTCGCACATACACGCCCATAACTATCTGACTTTTCTAGAGATGACCAGTCATTATGCACCAAGCTATACAGTGAGCCAAGCCAAGCATGTGTCCTATTATCCACGAGAAGCTCATTCAGGATCCTTCAAAAGCCTGAAAATGAATTATACATTTGCTCAGCTCTCATGTTTAACAAGTGTTGAACAGCGGAGATAGCAGCAGATTTACTTGCATAATACAGAAGCGTCAGAACGACATCATGGATGAGCATATGAACACTCAAGATGAGCAGGATGTGTCGTGCACATGGCAAAACTTACAGAGATGGCATGTAAAGCTGTGCCTAGGGCGAAAAGAAGTTGGAGAGCGTGCGCATGCGAGGGAGAGGGGGAGAGAGAGAGAGAGCTGTATGATTACTTCCGCCAATTTCACTGACCTACAAAGCAGAGCTGAGCAGATGAGCTGGCTTTGTTCAACTTTAATTGGTCACAGCTTGCAGAAACCCTCAATTCAAATGGTGCAATACAATATAATCCAATGAGCACCACACTATCTCTGAATCCATACTGTTTTCGGTCCAACTGTATGTTACATGTTCTGCATTACAGGTAATTACAATGCTTAATTGTGTTTTCAGAAGAACAAAACATTTGAGAACATGATTTAACCAATTAATGCATAAAAAGGCAGCTATATGATGTTATTATGAGGTAATCAAAAAATAACAAGAATTAGAATTAGAACACAGGGTAAAACATATTGTATATAGGCCTACAGATATATAACTGTTCAAAAGAAGAAAAAAAGTATTTCATTTGTATGCTAAATAAAAAATCAGGAATATGTTAAATACAGTAATACTGTGAAATATTATTGCAATTTACAATAACTGTTTTCTATTTCACAATATTTTAAACTGTAGTTTATCTCCGTGATGAATTTTCAGCATTCATTACTCCAGTCTTCAGTGTCACATTATTCTTCAGAAATCAATTAAATATCCCAACTTCGTGCTAGAGGAACATTTCTTATCATCAATGTTGAAAACAGCTGAATAATACATAAAAGCTGAATAAATAAATGCTGTATAATATTTCTATGGACACTCTGATAAATTTTATTCAAAATTATCAAATAAATAGAAAGTTTAAAGAACAGCATTTATTTGAAACATACATACATATGCAATACGTATGCATGCATATGTATATTTACACATATACTGTATAGTGTACAGTATACAAGCATGCCACACTTCACAAGACTGCTCTTGCTGCTTAAAATTCCATGACAGCTACTGTTGGACAAAATCAAATCTGCACAGGACAAATGTTATGTTGATGCACATTCGTCCAAATCCATTCAACCTCCAATGACATGAGGCAATGACACACAGCAGCTTTCATTATCAATAAACGGAAAGTGAACGGAGTGTGCTGGCGAAGCAGGACTGTATACCTGAGCAGTCCAGGGAGAACAGTAAGTTAAGCTCAGGCAGACAGCAGTGTGAATTCCCAGAGCCACAGAGAGCTGCTCCCTCCCAACTGTCATTAAGACTCCGCTTGCCTCTATTGCAGAGCAAACACAAGGCAAAGCAGCCTCCAAAATCTCTCTGGACAGACCTTTTCCAAGTATATCATGATTAAATGCTCCTTCATACCAAAAATGGCAGATTTAATTGTGCAACTTAATAGTGGAAAAAGAGATGGGAACCATAGTCCAAATAGGTGGCATAGTTCAGGTTGAAGTTGACCTCTGAGGCAGCAGAAGAAAATGTCACCTTTAGTATAGTCTGTGTGGTGACATTGTTCCACTCCATTTCTGTTCAGGGCACTTGCTTGCTGACCCAGAGTAATGATTTATTCCAGCTGCAGTGCAGAGCAGTGTCATACGTGTATAGATACACATAAAATATTCACATTCAAACAAGAGCTTTTAACTTCATAACTTATCATGAAAAGAGCAATTATACTCTTCTCAGCTTTGGGCAGCACAATACACGTCTGTGACTGCAGTAATGACAAATGCAGTTGTCATCTGTATGATAAGTACAGTGTACCAGCCACAGTATAAGAATGCCACAAATAAGCACTCTAGATTCAACCAGGGCTTTTGGGTGAGTCTCTAAACAACACCCCTAGTCTATCGGGTCACTGCTGAGCCAGTGAAAAGCCAAAGAGATATCTCTGGTCACTAGGGCTTTTTTTCCCACTAGCTTACAGAGAAACACACTCACACAGCAGTTGGGCTAGGGTGTGACTGATTTCAGACTTTTTGTGTTCCAGTTCTACATAACTGTATTATACTGACCTAGTTATTGTCATATGTGTTAAGGCTGGACAATTAACTGAAATTAATTAATTTGTCTGCAGTTTTCACTGAAAGAAACACTTGTGGTTTAACATTTGAAACATACTGTATACTGTGTATTTTTTATTATTATTAACATGATATTCTTTTTTTCTTAACTATTTTATAATATATTGGTGAGAATATCCATTCCACAAACAGATCTCGGGAGCACTTCAACATGGGGGGGGGGGGGCAATATGACCAAAATCTTATATCACGGTATGACTAATTTTATATCATGATAAGTATATACTTTATATCACGATATAGTTATTTATTATTTTTAAAAAAGGTTATGGAATTAAATTAAAATAATCTTTGATATCTTGACAAGTTACAAAAGTGATTTGGTCAGGAGCAGTGAGAGATTTTCTCTCACTGTTGTTTGATTAATATTAATGGCAGACAGGAGGAATATTGGACAGCTTCCCTTTTAAGACCGAAGTCCAGATCCAATATACAGTTGCATATGCATTTTCTTTTTCAGCTGTTTACTCTCTCTCAAGACCTAAATCAATGCGTTTATGAGGATACTTGCAAAGATGGGGATTCTGACACATTTAAGTGGGTTTATGTAATTGTTCCAAGCCAATAAAGCAGCAAAAAAAATTGCGCTGTGTTGTTTGTTTGCTGTTTCAACAGGATACGAGACAACAGACTTTTTATTTCATCCATCTGATATATATCATCATATCGCACAGCCCAACTTCAACACAGCACCCAAACTAAAGTGTAAGGAAGTGATGCTATGAGTCATGTTTTGTGCTCCAAACTTCTCTTTGTTCCCTCTAACTTGTGGCAGTCTTTGATAAGGTCATTCTATCCCAGCCATCCAGTAATTATATTAGCATTTCTCATCTAATTGTACAGCAGGAATAAAAACGCTGACCTTTTCACAACTTTTTCAGCATATCAGGTAGAGGCTGGGCTACTCATTCTGCTCTGCCATCGTCTCTTTCAAGTTTTATCTCTTACTTTTCTCACTATGTCCTCTTTTTGCTGCCAGCGCACTGGGCCGACTCGTATACCACTGGGCATTGTGGCTTCTAAGAATTTCAAGATACCAGTGAATCAAAGCAAATGAGGATGTGTGTGAGTAAAAATAAACCCTTGCTCCCATAAATGAGGAAATGGGCAATATGTGTGGGTGAAAAGTGTTGCAATGCATTTACGCATTTACTTGACCAGAATCTTAAGGAATTCCTTGTTGTGGGTTGTGGTGAAACAAACTAGATCATGAGGAAATGCACCCACGTAGATGAAGCGTATGCGAATATGTTTACATCTGTATGTGTTTGTTTCACCTCAGAAAAATGACAAGGTCTGGTTTGTCAGTCAAAGACTCCATCACAGGCTGTCCTTAGGGAAAGGAGTCAACAGGAAAAACAAGCCATGTTGGCCTGTATTGTGCTCTGTTATTGGAGATGATGCCTCTTATATCGAATCGGAGCGTGGTAAGGGACCAGGGGTGACATATTATTCAAAGCAGCAAGTCAGCTTCAACGGTCTTGATAACAAATGGCAGGAGGTCTATGAAGTCCAGAGAAAGTCTCTACCATAGCACCAGCTGGCAGAGTGACCCAAGCCCCCTGGCTCCTGCTTCCCAGCAAAGAGCACTCAGGCTTGGGAGACAGGCAGCGGTCCCTCCCTCCTGTCCGGCTGGATCAGCTTTCACAGGACGCAGAGGAAGCCCTGGGTCCACAGTTCACTGCTGGGTTCTGAGCATTCGAGTACCCAAAGGGCAGAGCCAGCCAGCTGGGACTGTGCCAGTTGACCTTGTAATTAGACTGATTTCTATGCATTTATCTCTCACCCCCATTCACGACATGAACTTCACCTGTGATAATTGGCCTCTTACACTCTGTTCAAAGTCAGCTATCAAAGCAATTAAGGCAAAACAAGCCAGAAAAAAAACGGTTCATATTTTCAAAGGTACTTGAATGCAATGTGATTCCATAATCCAGTGAGATGCCTATAAAGACAGAATTGTAAAGCATCGTTCAAGCAAAAGCTATTCCTAAATGTATGGAACCTAATTACGCTGCTGTCTCAAATACATTTGGGGAAAAATTCTAAGCAAAATTGTTTTCATCAAGAAGGCAAACACAGAAAGTGTCTATAACCAGCAAGGTAAAATATATTTATAATCATAATTAAATGACACATCCAACAGATTTATAATTGATTGATTTAATTGACAGATTTATCAAATAAAATCAATGATGTTATACAAAACGTTTATTATAAATGTATATTCTTATTATAAACAAATATATAGTGAATCTATTAATAAATAAATAACCACTCGGAACAGATCTCGTTTAGTTTCTTGAATGAATAATGAGGCCAACAGACTTGACAGGATAAGAAATCATTAAAGGGACAATAAGTAACTTTTTAGGTATTTTATTATCTAAAATCAATATTTTTATTCATAAATATGCCCTCAATGGTGTACAAATACCTATGCCAATGTTTAAACTAATCCTCGTAAATGAAGAATTTATTATCTTTATATACATGGGACGGGTAGGTCGACGGAGGCTTCCATGTGGTTCCGCCATCTTGCAAAACTATAATAGCAGAGAGGGACAAAAAGTACTAAGCCAACGCGTTTCCACAACGCGTTTTCGGTCAGAGCCAGAAACGCAGGTGCAGAGCAGTGAGAGGCGCTTGAAACTGCACCGGCAAGTTTAAAAGTCTGGATTGCATTCTTATTATGGACCATACATATGCCGCGCCACAGGAGAAGAAAACATCGTCGCCAAAACAGTCAAAAATAGAACGTAAAAGGAAACGTGACCGTAGATTACAGAAAACAAGAGTTAATGTCGGGGAAGCTTTTTCTAGGTGGAAAGAGCTAATGCTGGATAAAGATTTCAAAAGAGACGCTGAAGTGGCCAGTTTTCTTCTCGACAGGTAAGTCAGTGTTACAATCTATATTACAATATTTTTTTTATATCTAACAATGCACATTATTCAGAAAATATAACGAATAAAGAAGACATAACTACTAATTACAATATTTCATGTTTTCCACAGTCAGTAATTCATACTGTAACATTCGTTTGTTTATGGTCATGTTGCAGTTTGTTTGAAATAACACACCTGTTCACCTGAAGGAAAACTCGACGAAGTGCTATTAGAAGACATCCCGTCAAAGCTTTTTGGTACATATCGCCTAACGTAGATGCAACGCGCATTTGAAAAAGCGAGGCGCTGGAGAGCAAAATTAGTTTGAATGCAAAATACAATTTCACCACTAGATGGGAGTAATTCCTACTTAGTGTCCCTTTAATCAGATTATTTCGGATATAACGATCATCTGCATTACTAAAATATAACTCTGTTGTTGATATTCCTCCACCACTATGAATAACTGAAGGGAGGTGGGTGGAGTTTTCATCGTTCAGAGCGTTTCATTGTTGTTGTCATCAAACATGAATTACAGACAGAAAACCACCCACATTATTTCCCATTACAAACCTACAGTACAGCTATACTCTAATGCAGTTTAACCAAAAACAAAACTCCCTTTGCTTCAAATAATCAATTTTAGCTGAAATTACAGCCTATCAATTGAGGACGCCCAATATTGGAAAGGACACGTTAAGTGAACACCATCTTGTTTTTTTTTTTTTTTGTTTTTTTTTCTATTGAAACCTTTTTTTTCACTCCCAGGTTTCTAAACCATGTTTTCATCATTAAAGAATAATGGTGTTCTCTCAGAACCTTTTAGAGACAGAGAAGAAGAGGAGTCTGATAAAATGGAAGGATGTGCATCACTTTTTTCCAGCAAAAAATAAATAAATAAATAAAAGGGATGAAAAAGAGCTCACTCCTGAACATGTGATGTGCGGAAGCAAAAGTAAGCCAAAGCAAGGGCGGGCGACACTCCACCCAGCAGTGAAATCATCAAACTTTTAATGACTTGGGTAATTACCCCTAGTGAGCCTGCTTAATGGCGTACGGCGGACGTCGTTAGGCACAGAGGTCCAAACGCACACACTGGCACACAAACGCAGCTTTGTGAGAGCATGTCGACTGTATGGAAACAAAGCCAAAAGGTACCTGACGGAATCTCATGTGACAATTTTTCTCTCTCAGCTTAACAAGGAGTTTTCCTGTGTGTGCGTTAGCAGAACTCTTCCCTCGAGTATTTACACTAGCGTTCACGATAATACTTTCCATCCTCTGTGAATCAAAGAGCTGTCACAACACAATCAGAGCTACAATCGAGTAATGCTGTTTCCACACTGACAGGCAGCACTCATTAGGGTCTTTTGAGACCATCACCGTAATTATACGTTTTCTACTAGGGGAGTAATTCAAAAGCATGTTACTACCGCTATCACATGAGACAGGTGTGTGACATCATCAGGACAAATAATTACAGGTTTGAAGAGCCTTAGAGGAAATCAGAGCTTATACCGAGTGGACGAGGGACAGGTGGAGAGCGAGAAGGAGTGGGGATACAGGATCATTCTGTCCTCCTGCGCTATTATGGCAGTTGTTCCCCTTACACAGCTTTGCAATTAGCATGTCAGCCTGAGCTGTTCAGTGAAACTCACCAAATCTACTCCTCTTCTTCTTCTCCTTTCACTGTCATTCCTTCCTCTTCCTAAGGCTGCACTTAACAGGGTTTTTGGTGAAAACTCCAGAAGGACAGGGCTGCATGCATGACAGGACCTCCAGCTCCTCCATATTTCATAAAGTGTGAGCGCGCTGCCGAGTGAGAGCTGAGACGCTCGGTCTTCATTCTCATAAAATAATGCATTCAGTTCTCTTTCTTCCACTGATGGGACTCAATCAATGCTTCAATCGACATTTGTTGTGTATTCAGACTTTTTCCTGGTGAGTTTCCTGGTGAATCAATCGAAGAGCTGGATCCAATGCTCACCAAGATCTTCCAAACCCTTCCAAGGTGAATAACATTGCAAGATGCGTGTACAATGAACATCCCGTGGCTTGCCTCTGAACCTATTGTTTTGACAGATACTGCAATTGTGGACCTCTCAACCCCCGCTACGCTCTCCTAAATAAATCCTGATAGGTCAACAGGCTTTCCAGAGCCCATCTCATAATGATACAAGACACCCCTGCTGAAGCTGTGCTGCGTGCAGTACTGCCACTGTATTTAATTAGGCCACTTAAGGCATTCTATCATTCTATTGCAATGAATAAAGATAGCTCCCAGCACAGGCGTGCAGATAAGGATTTTAATTGTCTTCTTTCAGTGTGCCCAGTATGCTAATGGCCATCTCCCCAGGGTGAGGAGAGCACCCTAAAGCGAGCAGAAGACTGGGTTCACACTAGCAAAGGGGGAAGCACTTTGTGGGAATGCACGCAAAAGCTTGAATAAACGGCTTACATCTTTCTCCATTTGTCTCCAAAAACTCTCTGGTGAGCAAGTCGACCACACTCACGGCTGAGCCTGTGCGCCACTGATAACCGCTCTCTCCAGTAAGTGCCGTGAAATTTGGATTCTGATGGACAAGAGTGCTATTAATTACTGTGTGGTGTATTGTCTCTCGTGCTTGGGTTTATATGGTAATAACAATGGAGAAAAGAAAAGGTGTTATTGTGATATGTTTAAAGTTTATGAGCCACAGCAAGTATGAATTTTTAAAGGGATCAAATAAAAATAATTTACACCCCACTGTGTCCTTCCAAACATGTTTATTTTAAATTTTTTCAGTGGAACACAAAAAATATCCTAACGTTGCAACACAAGAAAAAAAGGTATTCACAACGAGTAACAACGGATTCCATTTTAAAAATGATTCTATTTCTGCACCTCAATTTGGATGAACTGTCCAATTAAAGGGTTAGTTTACCCAAATAGCAAAATTATGTAATTAATAACTTACCCTCATGTTGTTCCAAACCCGTAAGACCTCCGTTTATCTTTGGAACACAGTTTAAGATATTTTAGATTTAATCTGAGAGCTCTCAGTCCCTCCAATGAAGCTGTGTGTACGGTCTACTGTCCATGTCCAGAAAGGTGAGAAAAACATCATCAAAGTAGTCCATGTGACATCAGAGGGTCAGTTAGAATTTTTTGAAGCATCGAAAATACATTTTGGTCCAAAAATAGCAAAAACTATGACTTTATTCAGCATTGTCTTCTCTTCCGTGTCTGTTGTGAGAGAGAGTTCAAAACAAAGCAGTTTGTGATATCTGGTTCGCAAACTAATCATTCGATGTAACCGGATCTTTTCGAACCATTTCACCAAAACGGACTGAATCGTTTAAAACGGTTCACATCTCCAATAAGCATTAATCCACAAATGACTTAAGCTGTTAACTTTTTTAATGTGGCTGAGACTTCCTCTGAGTTAAAACAAACCAATATCCCGGAGTAATTCATTTACTCAAACAGTACTGACTGAACTGCTGTGCAGAGAGAGCTGAAGATGAACGACTCGTTCATGAGTCAAGAACCGGTTGCATCGGTTTTCAGATCACCAGTACTTCTTTCGGACAGTTTGATTCAATAAACCGGTTGAAGAAAATGGTTCGCCGGTTCTTTTGCACTCGACGTAATGGCGTCATTGGCGATGATTTCCCTTGATTTAAGCCTTCAGTTTAACCGCGCTCATAACACTAGCACAGAATCAGTTCAGAATCAATCACCAAAAGAATCAGTTCGGTTCAGACGCTCTGTGTATCAGTCTGCTTCACGCTGAATCACACATGCGCAGTATCATCAGCTCCAAAGTTCTCAAATCTGACGCATCTGACAGAAACGGTTCTTGACTCAAGAACGAGTCAGTCTGTTGTTTGTTATCTGGCTCAGCTCATCAGTTCATCTTCAGTTCTCTCTTCACAGCAGTTCAGTCAGTGTACTGTTTGAGTACATGAATTACTACAGGATAATGGTTTGTTTAAACTCAGAGGGAGTGTCTGCCACATAAAAAATGTTAACAGCTTAAGTCATTTGTGGATTAATGCATATTGCATATTGGAACTGTTTAAAACGATTCAGTTCGATTTGATCCGAAAAATCCGGTTACATCGAATGATTAGTTCGCGAACCGGATATCACAAACTGCTTTGTTTTGAACTCTCTCTCACAACAGACACGGAAGAGAAGACAATGCTGAATAAAGTTGTAGTTTTTGCTATTTTTTGACCAAAATGTATTTTCGATGCTTCAAAAAATTCTAACTGGCCCTCTGATGTCACATGGACTACTTTGATGATGTTTTTCTTACCTTTCTGGATATGGACAGTATACCGTTCAAACAGCTTCAATGGAGGGACTGAGAGCTCTCGGACTAAATCTAAAATATCTTAAACTGTGTTACAAAGATAAACGGAGGTCTTACCGGTTTGGAACAACATGAGGGTAAGTTATTAATTACATAATTTTGCTATTTGGGTGAACTAACCCTTCAAGATCGGTTGAATATAATACACCGAATCAAATAAACAGCCAGTCACAAAGTGATTTCACATTAACTTTCTCTTTTTTTCCTGATTCTTTCACCCCTCTCTTGCTTTTTATTTTTTATTTTATTTTTGCTGATGTTGTAAGCCGGGGCAGATAGTGCAGATGCTGATGTTTCTAGTAGACATCTTCTCTTTGCCTGCCATCCTATTTGGATCCCACCCAGGACCTGGTGTTATGCTGATAATTGGCCTGTCCTGTAAATTCAAGTTTCTCACTTGGCTGAACTGCTACCTCCACAGTAACTGTCAGAGAGGTGGGAGGAGAACTGGGGGCAAGGAGGGAGGAGGGCACGGGCTGTTATGTTATCACCCTCAGGAGAGTGAGGAAAACCTCAATTAGCTTTCCATGAGCATGGCAAGAAAGTTATTTCACCGACGAGACAGTGCAAATGATATTTTGAGCGGGTGTGAATAGGTGCATCAAGTCAAGCAGGAGAGACGTAGACTGACGCATACTTTTTTCATTATCAAATCCTTCAACATGTCAAATGGAGTGGCTTCCCCTTTCAAACAGACATTAGACATGCCATGTATGTTTGAGAGGAACTGTACGTGCCCCACATCTGTTTTATATGTGTGTTTTCCCTTCCCTGCAATGACAGTGACCAGACAGGACTGTGTTATGTTATATATATTTAGCACGAGTAGACAAGGGTGAATTCCAGTCTGTCTCTGTCGCTGGCCAGATCACTGGCACTTTTCTGAGGAAAGGACAGGAAAATAGAGAGAGAGACAGAAGCAGAAAGAGGAAGATGGAGAGAGAGAAGGGCACAGCGTGTCCCACTGTCCCTCCTTGTAATGAGAGGGTGCCGTGGTGCAGAGGCTGCTCCTAATTACTACCAAGCAGCTGCAACCACAGGGAGAAATGGGCCCCTACCGGGACCCAGCACAAACCCACCAGTGTAGAGAGAGAGAGAGAGAGAGAGAGAGAGAGAGAGAGAGAGAGAGAGAGAGAGAGAGAGAGAGAGAGAGGAAAAAGGCCTATAGTTGCCCCACTTCACCCCAGTCACCCCTAGCACAGTGTCGCTGCCACACTGACTGGCTCGCACAAGCTCTGTCTGCCTCATCAGATTCTCCGGACCGTAATTGCAGGGTGGTGTGTGGGAGCCGCGTCTGTAAATATGGCTGTAAATGTGTCCCAGTCCCTTTTTATGGCTCTTGCTGTGTGTCTATCCAAAAATGCTGGGACAACATGTTTAGCCAATGAACAGATGGCCCAAACTAAGCAATAATCAAATGGGTCTTTCAGACCTGTTGTGTTTGCTGTGTACAAAATCATGAAGGCATTCAAGTTTTATTAAATCAATCACCATTACTCTTCTAGTTTTCGGTGTCACATGACCCTTCAGAAATCATTCTAATATACTGATTTGCTCAAGAAAAAATTGTTATAGTTATCAGTGGTTGTGCAGCAATATTTTTGTGGAACAATTTTTCAGAATGGAATTGATAATGAAGAGAAAATTCAAAAGAACAGCATTTATATAGAAACTTTTTAAACTTCATTAACATCTTTACTGAGACTTATAAACTATTAAATGCATCATTGCTAAGTAAAAGTATTAATTTCTTAAAAAAATAATAACTTTTTGAATAGAAGTGTAAGTATTCTCAATTTGACCCTAAGCTATACATTTACTATCAAAAACTAGAAAAAATAAATATATATAAAAAAAATCTGAATTAAAATATAGAAATTTTTTCTTCACAGACATTTTCTGTCTCTGGATTTCAAATGCTCCAAATAAAAGATGGCTGATTAAGTTATTTGTGGCCAATATTAAAATCCATTTTGTCTAAATAAATTAAACACTGAAAACCTACTTTTTATAAGCTACAAGTGAATTTCGGAAACATAATATTATATTTTACATAATGAAAAATGAATGTCCGTTCATTTTGCTAAAGATGACATTTTTAAGTATTATAAAATTTTTTGTGTTATTCAAAAATAAATTTGACAGCAAACGTAATCTAAATGTAAAAATAGAGGATACAATTAATAAAAAGTATGTAATATCAATCAATAATCAATTTGGCACCAATATATTATGTATGCCACATTCCTAACGTAAAAAAATGCTTTTTAGCTAGCATCTCACTAGATTCCAAGATATACATAGATACTGTGGGAATAAAAGAAGGATGATGTGTAAAGGAGCTACTGACCTGCCGGTTCCTCTCATCCATGATCCGTGTGATCTGTATCTTCTTCCGTCCCATCTTGGCGTCCTGCTTGGTCTCTCTGACACCCCGAGAATATCAGAAAAACACGAGAGTTTGTCTGCCTTCACTCCCCTAGTACATTGTACTTCACTCTTTCTTCTCGAGTCTTTCTCTCTCTCAGTCTTTCTTTCTGCGTCTTTTTCTTCAGGTGTCCAGACCACGATCTGTGAAACAGCATGAGAGTGAGAAAAAGAGACAAAAAGAGAGAAAACGCGTTAAAATAATTTGCAAAACTCAAAAGAGGAGGTCTGATGCAGATGAAAGTGACTAAATGCAAAATGTTCCACTGCCTGATACATGCAGGAAGGATATAAGACGGAGACCCACAATGATTTCTTATCTTTACACCTGCTTCCCTTCAACAGCTGGAGATCGGCCCACTCACATGACATTTATCATTAGCCTCAAATTCTAAAACGCTGGATAGCGGATCTGTAATTGTGATGCTCCTCCACCAGATTTTTCTATTTAGATTACCACTGTTGATCTCTAACATTGAATCAGTCTGAAATATTCCCACGTAAAAAAATAAATACGACCTCACATTGTTTCAGTTACGTTTACACACTGCCTCCGAAACATTTGTGTGTCATAAAAAAAATTTGATCAGGTTTGATTTTTTTTTTTTTTTCGCAAATACAAAAAAAACTTCATGCATACATTTTGGACTCAGTGTGCAAAGATCTTTAATCAATTCTAATAGTTAAAATTGTACAATTATACTTTATATTACATTACAGTGAATGTAATGCAATCTCAATAATGCTGTGATGCCTAAACTTATCCAAAATATTGAATATTTGTCTGATATTCTTAATATAATGTAATTTTGTCTGTTATCACTTCACATTCCCTACAAAAACATCTGTCAAACGCCCCATCAGAGTTTTCTCTTAACTGTAGTCTCACTAAAAAAAAAAAATCTTTAATAAGCATCATAATGGTCTCCTGTGGCTGATTGACAGCTATGTGGCAGACAGTTATCTGAATGAAAGTAAGCAGACTAATAAGCCAAGATGAAAAACATGTGGATGCTTCCTGCTGACTTCAGGCTTAAAGAGAAGCAAGCCTTAGCAGATAAGACAATATGACACCAATAAGCAGGTCATAAAGTCATCAGTCTGGTTTCAGAATGCACATGGTGCATAAAGTCTCTTTGGTCGTCTCGTCCTGTTTTCTTTACTCGTTTGCCTCCTTCCCACGTATCTCTCTGTCTGCATCTCTCTCTGACACAGCCTGGGACACAAGCACACACACCCTGGCTCTGCACAGCGTCTCAGGAGACAGCAAGCAGGCCTCATTCTCCCTCTCATAACCCCGGCTGCTGCCAGCTCTCGCTCCTAAGATGATTAAGAGTGCACCAAGTCTCGGGCTGACATTAGTTTAAATCCTCTGGGCCAGATGAGGCAATTCACACATGAGAGAAAGCGTGGAAGCCAAGTCAAGAAGGTTCAGAGCACAGTTTGCCCCCGGGGAGCACACGAGTCGCCCTCTCTCCCACTTCTTTCCCTGTCTCCCCTTGCTAACCTGCCCACAAAG